>NC_090239.1:7029656-7134656 GCF_024489055.1 Chanodichthys erythropterus
AATTATTTTCTGATGAAATATGACCCAGGTTTTTGTTCACAAGATTCACCAGAAGGTGGAACATCAGATAAACACATCTAAAACCTGATTAAATTAATCCACTTTCTTTTTTTTCCTTTTTCTTTTTTTTTTTACAATTTCCACCCTCTTCTCTTGATGTGAGAGTGAATTAATTCACTGCGAAAACAGAGACCACACATGAAAAGAAGAACTACGCAACTAAAAAAAAAAGTGACAGTGACACTGTGCAAGTCTAAATATACACCAATTGGAAATTAAACAAAGATGAGACCAAGAACAGAACATAAAGAGAAGGGAATATGATTAAAAAAGGCCAGATATTTATCTCATTACAAAAACATTTTCATACATTAAGAGCTGATGATTCTCTACAGACTGATATTCCTTTCTGTTTCTACATAAATGTCATGCTCTTGTTATGAACATCTTTGCTTCCCTTTCCCTGTGACAACTCTATTGATCCAAGAGAGATGTCTACAGTTACTCTGTTATAGCAAGTCAAGCTGAACTGCAGCAAGCTGAGATGTAGGACACTGGCCTTTTACTGCCTGACCTAAAAACCCTGAGACGCTGAGAGACAGGAAAAGAGAGGGAGAAAGACACAGAGTCAGGGAAAGCGTAAAGTATGAGAAGAAGGAGATCGATAAGTCAGTTGCAGTTTGGAATCGAGAACTGATTCCACCTGGCCTTTTCAAAACCTAAATACTGTAGAGAGCATTTTAGGCATCAGTTACACTTCCAATGAGAACACTGTTACAAAATGTAACAAGGGCAAATTTTAAAAAGAATTTATCCAAGATGGTGGATAAAGCATAAGAAATGATTAGTACAAAATGTAATTATAATTAATTCAATATAGAAAGGTATTGATAAAAAAAATTGTTTAATCTAATTAAAAATTTATTATTTTACCAAACACTTGTGTGTGCAATGTATTTTTAAGCCTTTTTCCAAAGTTGGTCACTCATGAGGTTATTTAATTTCCTATTGCCATGAAAAAATTAAATATGATTTGTAAAGTTGCAGTCTGAAATGAATGTGATGGGAAAGAATAATACAAAAGATGTTAAATGCATGTATTTCACTGACTCGCTCACTGACTGACTCACTGACTCGCTCGCTCACTGACTGACTGACGGACTCACTCACTCACTCACTGACTGACTGACTGACTGACTGACTGACTGACCGACCGACTCACTCACTGACCGACCGACCGACTCACTGACCAACCGACCGACTCACTGACTGACTGACCAACTGACCGACTCACTGACTGACTCACTCACTCACTCACTCACTCACTGACTGACTGACTGACTGACCGACCGACTCACTCACTGACCGACCGACTCACTGACCAACCGACCGACTCACTGACTGACTGACTCACTGACCAACTGACCGACTCACTGACTGACTCACTCACTCACTCACTCACTCACTGACTGACTGACTGACCGACCGACTCACTCACTGACCGACCGACTCACTGACCAACCGACCGACTGACCGACTGACTGACAGACTGACAGATTGACTGACTGACTCACTAACTGACTGACTAACCCACTGACTGATTGACTGACTGACTCACTGATTCACTGACTGACTGACTGACCGACACTCACTGACTGACTGACTGATTCACTGATTCACTGACTGACCGACTGACTGACCAACTGACCGACCAACCGACTCACTGACTGACTGACTCAATGACTGACCGGCCGACTCAGTGACCGAATCACTGACTGACTGACCGACTCACTGACTGACTGACTGACTCACTGACTGACTCAATGACCGACCGACTGACTGACTGACTGACCAACTAACTCACTGAACGACCGACTGACTCACTGACTGACTCACTCACTAATATATGGTTCTTTGATTTAAAAAATCTTGCTTTCTCCAAAGTACTAAAAGATTTGTTAGGAAATTTATATAGATCAGTAAAATGAAAATCAAAATAGCATCAATAGATTCCTTATGATTCACATCCCTACAGGTGATCATTTTTGGTGAGGAATTAAAGAACATAAAAAGTGCAATTAACCATAGTACCTGCTGAAACGGGTTGGGGAGAGTCTGGCTGCAGTACAGGTAATAATGCACAATATCTAGAAAAGAAGAGGACAAAAGAAAGTGCATTACGAACACCATGACATCCAGACCAAAAGAAAGAAAGGGAAAAAAAAATCTTGCCAATCTTGGCAAAATTTAAAATCTTTCTTTCTTCTTTCTTTCTTATCATTATGATTAAATGCACCTTCTGATGCATGACATCCACTATACAAGACAGACGTCCAGAAGCCATTTTTAACCATTCAGGGTGTGGCGTTAAATTCATTTTCAGATGAAATATTCCTTTAAGTCTTGCTAGCTATGAAAAAGCAGCCTCTGAGGAATGATTTTTTTTTCCTCTGGGATGCTCCGTCCTCAAGCACCTGAGGGAGCTTCTGTCTGTCTGGTAGTGCAGGAACATATTATGGCTGAGAACAGGATTAAAGTTACATAATCACAGGAATGGCCATTTTACAGATGTATTCAGTCATAGTGATTATGGAGCAGGATTAAAGGTCTCTCAGATTAACCCTTTAAACTATTCAAGCACTTGATAGTGTAAAAATGCCATTTCATGCAAATTTGGTTCACTGAAGAACCATAATCCCCATTCATAAAATGAGATTAAATGAACCGGCCATGACTCTGTATATGTGTGCGTGAGTGTGTGTGTGTGCGTTCATGTCTGTTTTTCATACATTCAGAATAAGAGATACACTTACCTGAGCTGATTATGTCTTTTGTTTGGTTCATCAGAAATTTGTCTGGCGCAACACAGAAGTCACTTGTACCCTAGACCACAAAACACACATATAAAAGAAAAAAGGTGTATGTATGTATGTATATATGTGTGTGTGTTTAATATATAATATAATATAATATAATATAATATAATATAATATAATATAATATAATATAATATAATATAATATAATATAATATAATATAATATAATATAATATAATATAATATAATATAATATAATATAATATAATATAATATAATATAATATAAAATATAATATAAAATATAATATAAAATATAATATATACAAGTCCTGTGATGGTGGAAAAAATCTTATTGACCCCAAACTTCTGAATGGTAGTGTATATATACATTCAATAAATATACCGTTAAAAATGCTTGTATAATTGTATTTCAGCTAAACACTCCTGTTACTGCAGGATGTTTGGTGCAATAGGTGAAGGGACATAATTTGACAGACAGGAAGTACACACAGGTGCAAACACACACTCATATATTGCAGACTTGTAGAATAAACTCAGAGGTCTAAATAAAACAGCTATCTGTCAGACAGGAAGGAATGTACAACATGAGTCACATCACACAGACTTCACACATTCTGTATAGGCAACAGTAAGTGCTGCAGTGCCGATACTGTACAACGCTATAATGTCTATCTAAGGAAAAAACAGTCATGCAGAAACACAACATGCACTCTCTGTCTGCACATAAACATCCTCAGGCGGTGAAAGGAACATATATTTCTGTCCACAATACATTTGCATTCAACGATGATATAATTGTTCCATTCTATCAGTAGCGGTTTCTCTGACAAGGCAAGAAAAGACAAAAATAAAATCATAAATAAATACAAATAATAATAAAAAAATAAAATAAATATTAAATACATAAATAGATAAAATAAAATAAAAAATAAAATAATAGTGGTAACAGTGACAACTAACTGACTTCTTGGCCGTCAATGATGCTACTGCATTCTATATTTGAAATTCCTCAGGTGCAAAGAAACCTAGGCCTTTATCACATGGCAACTCATTAGGAGCCTTTTTTTCTGCAGTAATACATGTCTATCAACTTTAAAACATTTCCCTCATCCTGTCTCAGAGCAAGGAAGTTTAAAGTCAAGTCCACATCCTGTTGAACTCCTGAGGCTCAATACCTTGTGTTATGCATTAATTCATTAGCCGTGAAGACAGGATCAAAGCCCTGTGTGTCTGTGTCTAACGCCTGAAGGAAAGATGAGTTCATTATAGCGTACTGAGCATGTCCACTGATGCTGAAGAGGTGGTACATCTACATTTCTCTCTTAATGAGCTGATAGGGGAAATATTTGCAACCTGGAAGTATGAACTAAATTAGTCACACACAGAGAAACATAAATCGGTATATCTGTAAACAGAACATGGTGTGCCAATGAGTGTGTATTTCAGTGTTTTTTCTACAATGTTTCTAACATAACATTATTAATTAAAAATATTTTTTGTAACATATTGTATTTTTTTTAATATATAGCACATAATTTTAATTCAAATTTTAGTTTAATGCAGACTATACTAGTAATATTAGTTTGCTTTTGAACACAGCCAGTGAAAACAGCACAATGGAAAGTTTCCATTCTTTGTTATTTCTGAGTCCCACTCTCTCTTTCTCATCATATTCAATTCAGGCTGCAAACTCACATACACACACACACACACATATATATTGTAACTCGGGATGTGAGTTTGCAGCATATATTGCTCTGGACTGTGTACATTCATCAGTGGGAGAACATCTGTGCAGGAAACCCTTGTGTATTAGGAAACAGATTGGCAAGTATAACACAAGAACAGTACTTTCTCGCACAGAGAAATCTCTCTTTCCACACACACACACACACGCACGCACACACGCACGCTACAGGTTCTGCTGACAGACTATTGATTTTTCCATACTGTTTGCTTTCTTTGTGGATATAATTGGTTTGTGGGCAGCTGTTTAAATGCATTCATAACCTGCCAGTTAGAGTTAGAGTAGGAGAATAACTGGGTGAGTGAGTGAGAGAAATTGTTTGAAAGAGAAAATAGAGAGGATATAAGAGTTCTGCGCCTAAAATAGAAGCCTTAAGGTACAAACCCGATTCCAAAAAAGTTGGGACACTGCACAAATTGTGAATAAAAACAGAATGCAATGATGTGGAAGTTTCAAATTTCAATATTTTATTCAGAATACAACATAGATGACATATCAAATGTTTAAACAGAGAAAAATAAGTTGATTTTAAATTTCATGGCATCAACACATCTCAAAAAAGTTGGGACAAGGCCATGTTTACCACTGTGTGGCATCCCCTCTTCTTTTCTGCAAAAGTCTGCAAACGTCTGGGGACTGAGGAGACAAGTTGCTCAAGTTTAGGAATAGGAATGTTGTCCCATTCTTGTCTAATACAGGCTTCTTTGTTGCATCTTCCTCTTTATGATGCGCCAAATGTTTTCTATGGGTGAAAGATCTGGACTGCAGGCTGGCCATTTCAATACCCGGATCCTTCTTCTACGCAGCCATGATGTTGTTATTGATGCAGTATGTGGTCTGGCATTGTCATGTTGGAAAATGCAAGGTCTTCCCTGAAAGAGATGACGTCTGGATGGGAGCATATGTTGTTCTAGAACTTGGATATACCTTTCAGCATTGGTGGTGCCTTTCCAGATGTGTAAGCTGCCCATGCCACACGCACACATGCAACCCCATACCATCAGAGATGCAGGCTTCTGAACTGAGCGCTGATAACAACTTGGGTTGTCCTTGTCCTCTTTAGTCCAGATGACATGGCATCCCAGTTTTCCAAAAAGAACTTCAAATTTTGATTCGTCTGACCACAGAACAGTTTTCCACTTTGCCACAGTCCATTTTAAATGAGCCTTGGCCTAGAGAAAACGCCTGAGCTTCTGGATCATGTTTAGATATGGCTTCTTTTTTGACCTATAGGGTTTTATCGGGCAACGGCGAATAGCACGGTGGATTGTGTTCACCGACAATGTTTTCTGGAAGTATTCCTGAGCCCATGTTGTGATTTCCATTACAGTAGCATTCCTGTATGTGATGCAGTGCCGTCTAAGGGCCCGAAGATCACAGGCATCCAGTATGGTTTTCCGGCCTTGACCATTATGCACAGAGATTGTTCCAGATTCTCTGAATCTTTGGATGATGTTATGCATTGTAGATGATGATAACTTCAAACTCCTGAGAAACTCCTTTCTGATATTGCTCCACTATTTTTCGCTGCAGCATTGGGGGAATTGGTGATCCTCTGCCCATCTTGACTTCTGAGAGACACTGCCACTGAGAGGCTATTTTTGTACCCAATCATGTTGCCAATTGACCGTTCGCAAAGACCCTCCCACTTTTGTTACTGTTGCTATGTCCGACAAGCGATGCCGATCTCTTGCCACACATGTTCTCACGCAGTGAAAAATACATCGCGGAACCGATCATCTCTTCCTACAAGTTCATTTATAGCATCAAATAAACATGAATGAACATCATAAGGAAATTAAGGAATGTTGTTTTAATCATGCAAAGATGTCAGTACACGCCTTTTTTCAATTTCAAGTCCACATATATTAATCTGCTAACTCCCCTGACTGCTTTGTCGGACAAAACGGCGGATTCGGCGTTATGATTGGTTAGATCGCCTGTCAATCAAACTCCTGGCGAAGGGTCAATTGACCTAATAAGTTGCAAATTGGTCCTCCAGCTGACTTTATATGTACATTTAACTTTTCCGGCCTCTTATTGTATAAAAAAAAAAAAAAAAAAAAAAAAAAAAAAAAACATGAACAGCTCATCCACACAGCCAGATTTAATGCAATTCATTTGATTTGATATGAACTAATTTGATTGCAATGCACTAAACTCATCTAAGATATCGACAAAATGTTGTTTTGGAAGTAATGTCTGATTCAATCAAAGTCACTAGGTGTTTTTAACCGAAGGTGGCCCTCCATTCTTACTTAATACGCATGCCGTCATATTAAGCAATGCAAAAAGAGATTTGGACAATGCTTGTGAGAGCTCAGCTTTTAAAGTTTGACAAATTGTATAAATAATTTTATTTCTTTTCATATCCAAAAAGACAAACCAGAACATTCCTCTCCTAGGGTCTTACTGAGACCCAACTATTAGTGTGTGAATATGAAGAAAAGGTTACAAGATTTGGTTTTACTAAACTAGAAAAGATCAGAGACCACATGTGAATCGTAAAATAAGAGAAATCCAACAGTGGTTTCACATTCCTTGCACTTCCTTTTATTTCCCCCTCCTTTATTGATGTGGTTTAAAGAAATCCGCCACATTTCACTCTTTTCCCAATAAACACATAAACCGCAGTGATTTTGATAGCACACACGCCCACATCAAACGCAATAAATTGGAAGTTTATCACCTCCTTCAGGCAAGCAGACAGCAGTTGACTAGTATTTGTCATGCTTTGCCACATAAACAAGCTTTTGATAGCGATGGACTCTGTTTGACCCGCCTCAAGTGCATATCAAAACCAAATAACATCACATACACACTATGATATGTAAACACATGCAGTGTTTTGGATGGAAATGGTGATAATGTGTTTGTCTTGAATTCTCCATATCTCAGATAATGGTCTGAACAGATTCATCGACAGGCTTGTTGGCTGATACTCACTACAGCAGTGGCCACATCAGCTCCGAGAGACGCCCAACTCAGTATCAGAGTCAGAACCCCGAACACCATCATCCTGCACACACACACCATAAACAATACAGTATAATAAACAATTATGGTACTGTGCTGGGGCGCCACTTGACGCCCAATGTAAAATCCAGTTGAGAAACCAGTTAAGAACTAAAGTATGACAATATAGGTGTTTAATGCACTTAACATAAAAACTAATGAAAACTAATGGAAAATAATGCACAAATAGAAACAAAATCTTAATTCTGCAAATAATTAGGCCTACCATTTTTGGGGTGAAATGGCCTTGTTTTGGTGAGATTCAACCAAGCGTAGGTATAGAACAGTTTGTGCTTTGTGTGCAAGAAATTTGGGTGGACAGACCCACTCTTGGCTAATTGAGCTTATTCCACATATTTTGTCCCCCATGAATATTTCTAAACAATGATTTTGTACCATATACACCATCACTGAGATCAATTTAAAATCTTTTTCATACCCTAATCCCTATGCTTCTATCAGAGTGCAGAACACACTCCCAATGCTTTGAATTATATTGAACATGACAGCAGGCGTATTATGTTCAGAAATGCACTGTGGTAAAAACCAGCTGATAAATAAAAACACTTACTCATGCCTAACCTATTAGTTTCCTTTTAAATTTGTCATTTGAATGAGAATTGTAGTAAAACTCAACATTCTGTCCTTTTCAGGTGTACAGCATTACTTCAGAAAATCCTTTGAGAATGAGGAGAACATTTTATTTGTTGTTCTTTTCTCTTTGATCTTTCTTTAATTAACTTTTAAAAGGGGGTCATATCATAAATATTTAATTGTTTTTCTTCCCTGGATAAAGTTTCTCCAACAGATAAAGTTTTTTTCATCCCCAATCTGAACCTTAAAATGAAACATTTTGCTTATTTTCAATAAACAGTCTTGGAGAGGATGTTTTCTGAATGTTACAGGATTATCTTGATAGTACAATGAACTTTAAAAGATCAAGGAAATATGACCTCTTTAAAAATTTGAGGGCTCTTCTATGACATGCCACAAAGATGTCTTTATTTCCAGTATTTATCAGTGTAATGTAATGTAGGTTTGTACTCACGTAGTAAGCAGCCAGCGGGATTGCTTGGCCAGACCCAGACAAGCAGCAAGACAGATGACCAGATCCAATATTAGTATCAGGAGGTATGTCAACCACCTTCAGAAGAAAAAACAACCAGCAGACAGAGATTTTTCATAAGCAATGAAAAAACATTACATGTCATGATATGAGATGCTGGAGAGAATATAATGGCAAGTTTAGAAACTATAAACTGAAATCCCTGGTTTAATGTCCTTTAATGTCTGACTTTTCACACTATAAATGTAAGAGTGAAACTGTCTCTTCATCACTCCAATTGACACATTATTTGTTGCCGTTTGACATTTTTCCCTTCAAACAACTGTTTATAAACAGTGTGTAGTGTTTCAAGCATGTGAATATGAGGCATTGAGCTGATTGGTTGTCAGTTGCTAACTAACTTGATAAGCCTCTTGAAGTCATAACATTCTAACACAGCACGGTTTCACAAGTTTGGCAAGGCCATTTGGGGTTAACAGTGCAAAAGCGATGCTAACCCTGTTCCGGATCAGGGATTTATAACCCTGGATAAAAAGCGCCACTAACCCTTCTTCCAAATTACAAGTGTGAAATTTTCCTTTACCCAGGGTTAATAGCAGGGTTCAGAATGACAACAACCAGGGGTTAAAGGATTAGATCACTTTCAAATGAAAATGAGCACAAGCTTTACTCACAGGTTTACTCACAGGTGTATATGAATTTTATTCTTTCTGATGAACATAATCGGAGAAATATTAATGAATATCCTGACACATCCAAGCTTTATAATGGCATTGAACGGGACCAATGAGTATGAGCTGAAGAAAATGCATCCATCCACATCCATCCATCATAAATGTGTACTCCACACGGCTCCAGGGGGTTAATGAAGGCCTTCTGAAGTGAAGCGATGCATTTGTGTAAAAAAAATATCCATATTTAAACAAGTTATGAAGTCAAATATCTAGCTTCCAACAGACCGATTTCTGTATTAAACGTACAAAGAAAGTGTAAATTGGTGTCATATGTTGAATATGGAAGGCAGTCTGCTGGAAGCTAGATATTTTACTTTATAGATTGTTTAAATATGTTTTTTTTTTATATTACACAAACGCATCGCTTCACTGTATTAACCCCTTGGAGCACACGTTTATGATGGATGGATGTGGATGGAAACACTTTCTTCAGCTCATACTCATTGGTCCCGTTCACTGCCATTATAAAGCTTGGATGTGCAGGATATTTATTAAAATTTCTCTGATTATGTTCATCAGAAAGAAGAAAGTCATATACACCTAGGCTGGCTTGAGGGTGAGTAAAGCTTGGCCTAATTTTCAATTGAAAGTGAACTAATCCTTTAAGTGCAGTGTGAAAGCCCTTTTGAGTGGAAATGTTTCATTAAATGCAAAATTTAAAAATTTCAATTTATTTTCAAAATGACAAACTAAATCTCTTTGTTTTCTCAGCTGTTTCACATAGACCAATTAGAGACATGTGATTATGCCTCCTGCTTTTCAGATTTTCTAAAGATATTTCAACAGAATCTCAAACTGTTCTCAAATCGATCAAAGTCTGCAATAAAATACAATAAAACTCTGAACTCAAACATGTTTCAGCAGATTCAAGACTAAGTTATTTGAGCTATGCTATCCACATTCACATTATACCCATCTTTTATGTCAACAATTATTGTTTCATGCGTGTCATTTTTATTTTTCCTAAAGACTTTTAGGGTGCATATACTTATGTGAAACATGACCAAGACTCTAAGCTATGAAAGCAAAATCTCTAAGTGATAAAATCTTGTTGGTGTGTGTGTGTGCTGGCATGGCCACTCCAGAGAGCTCTTCGTCTCTGAAAATAATTCATAATAGATGAACAACTTCTATAGGTATTAATATTTCATATGCTGAAACGTCAGAGGAGAATAGATGAGTGTGTCTCTTCCTATAAACTACCCATGCAGACACATCCACATTATCACTTTCACATGTCAGCTTTATTAATATGCCTCCTATCAAAGATTAACTTTTCTGGCAACCTAAACTAAAGAATTGTGACATCATCACTTATCAACCTGTCATCTGCAATGTCGAATGATGACAGGAATATAAATCCAGCGCTGGCGGATGTTTTGATGAATGACCAGCAGTGAAGCTGCAGCAGTAAATAACATGTGATCTAAAGTGTCTAACACAAGGAAATGACAGACTGTACACATGCAGTCATGCATTAGCAGTTGATGGACTACTAAGATGCTTCACTCAACCACACTTAGCAGAATATGAGAAGTCAAGGACAAAATACTTCATAATGATTGTTCCTGCTACAAAACAAGGGTGGAAAAAAGACCTGCATTCCACAGAAAATATAATACAGGAGAGGTACATTATGGTAAAATTTAAAGTGGCAGCTCTCATCATTACCTGTAATACTCCACATATGCAGTCTGATCAGCTATGGCAGCCAGGTCTACTTTTGCCTTTTCCCAGTCAGGAAGCCCCAGTAATTGCTTAATGATGTTGTCTGACATCTGTTGCATGAATTGCAGTGTCTGCACAAAGTCTCCCCGTGCGGCAAAGATCTCGCCCAGTCGAGATAAGTGCTCATTTAGGCTGCTCTGCATGCCTCCCATAGTACCCGTCACCTGTGAGAGTAAATATCATTGTTATTTCTATTGTAGAAATATTTTGATAGGTTTATAATGACATTCTACCATTGAAAAAGGGTTTTAAGGAAATTAATATCTTTATTCAGCAAGGTGCATTAACTTGCATTACTTGCTATTCATGAATGAATGAATGAGGCATTCATCAAGGATCTTTAAAAAAAAAGGTATCATGGTTTCCACAAAAATATTAAACAGCACAACAGCATATTAGAATGATTTTTTGAAGGATCATGTGATACTGAAGGCTGGAGAAATGGCTGCTGAAAATTCTTTGTCATGACAGAAATACATTTATTTTAAAAACAAATTATTTTTTAATTGTAACAATATTTCACAATATTGCCATTTTTACTGTATTTTGATCCAATAAACACAGCCTTAGTGAGCATAAAAGGCTCACATCTCACCAACACCAAACTTTTTAACAGTAGTGTACTTCATTGCAACTTTAAAGTCGTCAATAATTTTATCCTTTAAAACTCATCTTTCATCACCAACATGACATATTTAAACATTTTTTTATTTTAAAAAAAAAAAAAAAAAAAAAAAAAAACTTTATGCCTTAAAATAGCTTGAATGTAACTCTACACCCTAGCTTCATTTAATACACATGTGTATATATGAATGTACAAATTATCCCCGCCTCCACTCACTCACACCAGCTCAGAGATCCACTCGGTCAACTTTAATGAGATAAACGCTGCATGATGGTATGGCTCTTTACAATGTCGGACACATAAAGATAATTAATATAATTAGCCTTTTGCTTGACTACATTATCAAACAGCTAATAATGTACTGCTAATGTTGCACAAACCATGTTCCGATTCGCCGTCTCAGAGTCAGACAGCTGCCTTTTCTTTGGAAACACTTTGAACAACTTCAGTCGTCAGTGGAGAAAGGCATATAGTTCATCATAGCATAGTAATATACATCATATACATATAGTTCACCTGCTAGATTGCTAAATGTAAATTATTTTTCCATATCAACAGAAAAATATTCCAGAATAACCTAACTTCTTGAGACTCCTCAGCTTCAGATCGGTCATAGTTAATGATATGCTAAAGCCTGCCTGTACATTGACAGGATTGGTTACAAGGTAGTTTGTGGCGTAAGAAACACCAGCGATTTCAAATTGCAATTTTGAGACCATCTTTGGTTAAGGAGAAATTACTCAGCAATGGTGTTAACTCATGAATTTGGACATTGTTTGTCTTAAAGCATATTAAAAACACCACAGAGACATATAAACAACATTAAAAAGTTGATTTTCACCACAGGTGGTCTTAAAGTTAGGATTTGACTAAGAGGTATGTAAAATTGGAGTCTAAGTGCAGCCTAAAGAGACATGCCACGGTCTCTTTTGTGATCAAAAAAATTGACAAGAAGAAAAAAAAAAAAAAAATTACTCAATGCTTTTTGCAGAATCTTACAGACTCCAAAATACTTCAGGTTATTTACTTTTCATTCCTGAAAAAACCTTGAGATCACATTTAAATCATCAATTCAAAATGCAAGTAATTAATTGAAAAGCTTTTAGAATTCACACTGTTAATTTACCTTCACAATCTGTTTATCTAGATAACATGCACATAAAATGCAGAATAAATAGGAACACAAAATACATGATGTCCTTCTTTACACAAACTCTTATCCAATATCCTTCCTATTTTAGCCACATTAAGCAAGTGAGAAAGTACTGCATGAGGAAAGGGCCTGCTCTAAAAAGAGTAATTTTCTGTGCAAACAGCCACAAAGAATCTAGCCAAATTTGTGTTCCCTCATCCTTTCTCATAGACCCACCCAAAAGTTTCATTAAATAGAGTGGGTTATGCTAGAAAAAAAGAAAACAAATGAGTGCATGTACATACAGCATTTTTAAAGTGCAATAAAAGCTAAAAACAGCACATGATCAGGGGATTCCCAGACAAATGCTCTACATCCTGAAATCAAATACTCGTGGCCAGACTCAATTCCCAGCAGCCCTTCTTAGGGTTATGACATCACTATTCAAGAGTGTAGTGATCTCATACCCAAAGCTGTGAGAAACTCAATTCCCCATTGATTATCTAGTTTGACCGGACTCGTTTTTCATGCGATCTTTGATCTCACAACAGCGACGCATTCTCTTGAATCCTTTCATCTTCTTGAAATACACAAGTCCTGATGGGTTTTTTTTTAAGGTCTGAGGGTGATTGTGAGTTTCAGAAGAACCTGCACTGAATATTTTGTATGTTTCCTGGGAATAGCGAAGTTTATTGTGTGGCCTCCTCAGTGGTGTGTTTAATATCTTTGCTGAATGTAATCCAATAATGAACAAACACTAAACATCTCTGAACTGTATTTCTTAAGCCACTGCTGTAATGCATACGAGCAAGCGGTAAAGATACGAGACCGAGATTTTTCTCCCAGCGCTGCAGCTCTAATTGATTGTCTCTGGTTTCTGCAGGCGCTTAGCTTCTGCAATTAAATTTGAATGGGAGAGTTGAAGCGTGAAATGAAACACAAGCACTAAGTGGTGCTGCCTGCTCTATATCCAGATATGATTTTCTATTTCTCCATTAAATTGGGGGGGGGACAGTAAGACAAAAAGAAAAAAATGAAGGGAGCAGAGAGAATACAAAAGGGAATGATGACCTTACTACTTACAGGTCTACTTCTAATAATGGCTGTGGCAATATCTGGGGATTTGCTGGTGGAACTAGTTCAGAGGTTCTCTAGATAGTTACTGAGAACCAAAAATGAACAAAGACTAACCAAGGAACAAAGACTGCAAGGAAGTTTTACGATACAAATCAGATGTGACTCTTATGAGCAGCGGTGTGTTGAAACTTGAGCTTTTTAGGGTTCAAATCCTGTCTGACTTTGAAGGTGAAAAAATAAATAAATAAAAATCTCAGGAACTCAAGCACAACAGTCAAATTCACTTTGTCTTCAAATTCACCTTCAGCAAACGTTTGATTAACTGCCTCATGGGTGATGGATAAACAGCTCTCAGCTCCACAAAAGTCTTTTTCTATCAATTTACTCTTGCAGTTAACTGAAGTGTGTGTGTGAAGAATATCAAGAGAATTGTGGTTATTTTCCTGGGTGAGACTTTCAGTGAGTGTTTGGGGTGTTTGAAATGGTAAGCATCCTACAACTTTTCCACCAACCACTAGTAAAAACTTTCATCACTACAGAAAAAAGACCTTTCTTTCATATTTTAACACGCTTCAAAAGTCCCACCCTATTAAATATAGTCTAAATATTAGGATATTGCTTTAACTGCTAATCATCACATGATTTACAGTCTGATTAACTCTTTCCCTGCCAGCGTTTTTTTTTTTTTTATAAAGTTGCCAGTCAGCACCAGAATTTTTGATCATTGCAGAAGAACAATTTCATGTGATGTGTCATAGTTAGGGCCCTATAAAATCCGTTTTATTTTTTCCCCAAATTCCGTTTTATTTTTTCCCAAATTCCGTTTTTTTCCGTTTTAATTTTTCTGGATTCCGTTTTTTTCCGTTTTATTTATTTTTTGACTCCATTTTAATGGTTAAATTCAATTTTAGTAATCAAAAAGCATGTCTAACTTATTGAAATAATTAATCTTGTCAAATTTACCAACAATTTAATAAGTTTAACAAAAATAAATAAATTATTTAGGGCCCTACGTTTTATTCTTTCCCCTCAAATTTTATTTTTACCAAATTTTGTTTTCTGGATTCCATTTTAATGGTTTAATTCCATTTTAATAATCAAAAATCATGTCTAATTAATTGAATTCTTAAAAACAACAATATTAATTAATTAAAAAATATATTTTTATGATTTTTTTTTTTCTTCATAAGTTCTGTTGTGTATTTATTTTTTTCTGGCATCAAATGAATCAAATGAACGCATACCATTTAATTTATCTTTTAATCATGAAATTAAACTTTTTTGTCAAACAATGTGCTGCACTGCAATGAGCTTTACTGTTAAAATTAAAAAAATGGAAGAAACACTGAGATTATTGTTTAAAATATATTTTAATAATTAATTATTTTATCTAAATTCTACTGTACAAAAGTGATACGTTTCTGTCAAGTTAAATCAAACTTTTATTTTGACGGTTTGCCTAGAGCTTTGAGTTTCTCTGTGTTTATGACAGTAGTTTTCTCAAACGAAGCGGTTAAATGCTGATGAAGTGACTTTCGGACGAAAACACTGCGAGTGTCGCACGTGCTTCAGCGTGAGGTAAATTAAACTGCTCTTCCGCATCATTCATTTCAGAGGCACACAGGCATGCAGGATTCATGTTTAAATAGTCTTTCTGCAGTTTAATATTCAGTCACTAGTCTATATCGCGATTTAATTTACGTGTACTGACCTATGGTACTGACCTGTTTTTAATTCATTCATCAAAAATTTGTCAAATTCCGTGACATTCCGCGTTATATAGTAAATTCTGTTTTTATGACTGGATTCCGCGATTCCGTCCGCGATTCTGTGATCGCGGAAATTATAGGGCCCTACATACAAGTGAAAACATGGATTTCCGGAAATTTCCCGGAAATGGCGGGGAAAGAGTTAAAGGTTTAGTTCACCCAAAAATGAAAATCATCCCATAATTCACTCACCTTCAAGCCATCCTAGGTGTATATGACTTTCTTCTTGCAGTCAAACACAATCAGAATTATATTTAAAAATATTCCATCCATCATAAAAGTAATCCATACAGCTCCAGGGGGTTAATAAAGGCCTTCTAAGGCAAAGCAATGCGTTTTTGTAAGAAAAATATCCATATTTATAACTTTATGGACTATAATCAATAGTTTCAGGTAACGGCCGTCCACACGCTCATGAGAGAGATGAGTTCTGGCGTATGATGTTGGATGTAGGAGTAGTGTTAGCTTAGGTGAGAGTAGAGGCCTCTCAGGCTTCAAACAAATAGGGCTGGGCAACAAACTCAAGCTCCTCCAACAGTTCTCTTTAAAAATTCTCGTTTTAGACTTCTAATTCATGACCGTGGTTTGTTTTGCTCTCTCCACTGCACTTTCATGTTCATAAATACATCATGTGTCAGGTCAAAATTCACTCTTCTGCCGGAATCGACTTGCATATAGAAGCCAGTGATTCTAGTTTACAAAGTTATAAATATGGATATTTTTCTCATAAAAACACATTGCTTTGCTTCAGAAGGCCTTTATTAACCCCCTGGAGCAGCATGGATTACATTTATGATGAATGGATGGATGTGCTTTTTTGGGCTTCAAAATTGCAGTTACTTTTCACTCCCAAAATAAAGCTTGGAAGTTATTTATTTTATTTTTTTAAATAACTCAGATTGTGTTCTGAAAGAAGAAAGTCATATAAATCTAGGATGGTTTGTAAATAAATAATCTTAATTTTTGGGTGAACAATTCCTTTAGAAACAAAATGAGAAAAAAAAAAAGAAAAAAAGAAAGAAAATGCAAATACAATAGAAAAAGAAAAATGGAAAAAAAGAGGAAAAAGATAAAGATAAAGAATTCTACAATTCTATAAACTCTTGTTTTTTTTTTTTTTGTTTTTTTTGTCAGCCTTGAACAGCCAAGAGGGGCCAGTGAAGGGCCAGGGGCCGACAGCAGGTTAATATACACGTGTAGGGGTCTAAAGTGGCTCATAGTCCTGCACCTGGAGCCCAGCCGACAGAGCTCAGGGCTCAGTCAACCCCCATTCCACAGGAAATAAAGGTAGTCTATAAATCACAACTCTGTCAAACAGACTCTGCCTTCAAACCATTTTCCTCCATGTTTTTTGAGCGAGTCATTTTGAAGCCTTTAGCCTAGACTGAAATGTCCACAAATGTGACAATTTAATCTATGCTGTCAAACATTTCACTGACTACTTTTCTCTCAAAATTTAAACTCTGGATAAAGTTACACTTGAGGAAAACATAAGTATGGTTAAGCAGCTGGCATGAGTTCAGAAAATCCCAGCATTCTATTCAAAGTGTTAAAAAAAAAAGTGACCTTCACAAGCTGAGAGGACGGTACAAAATGACCCAGTGCTCTACATCATGTCACACCGTGCAGAAAACAAAGTTATTTATGGAACAACAGAGCTCTGGGATAACATTCTGTTATATTATAGCCGCCCTCATTAAAAAATGTTAAAATATTATTTTATTTTCCTGTATTTACTACAAAATTATCGGACAGTATTACAAAAATACAGTTAATTTAACACGTTGACCTTTTATGGGGCATGGTTGTCACAATGACCATGCTGTTTATTGACACTGATTTTAGAAGAATAAAATATGAAAATATCTAAAACAGTAATATTGAAAATTTACGGAGCCCCTAAAGGGACATGGTGGTGTAAAAAATATGAGATGGGAGTAAAATATTTTTTCAATGCTTCTGTGTTCTCTTGCGTTCCCCCGAGAAACTCAAAAGGTTTGCGATCGAATGCAAAGTTTCACAGGGGAACGCAAAAAAATCTGCAAAAGGGTTGATGTTGCATTGACATATAATGTTTCCTCCCATCTCATATTTTTTTCCATCACCATGTCCCTTTAGGGGCTCCATAAATTTTCAATATTATAAATAAAATAAATGTAAAAAAAAAAAATAATATAATTAATATAATTAATTATAATAAATTAATAAATATAATTAAATAAATAAAAATTTATCTTTAAAGCTACAATATGTAAGATTTTTGCAGTAAAATATCCAAAAACCACTATGCCAGTGTTATATATTTTGTTCAGTTGAGTACTTCCAATATCCCAAAAGTTTCCAATTATTTGTAAATTGTGAGAAAAATCATGATTTGAACCAAGGAACGAGACATGTGAGGAGTCGCCTGTCAATGGCGTCATATCCGCCTTATTTTCAACCATGGAAACACTAAAAACGCTTTAATATATTACATGTTTTAATATACAAGGGAACAACTGTTTTCTTACATTTATAGACAGAAAATGAATTACAGTTATATAGCTCAGCATGTTTAGTCTTATTGTTTAAATCTACTTCTCTTGATTTTCCGAGAGTAACATGCTTTTACCATGCCTCAGAGAAAAACACTATTTTGTGAAGTGGTAATACAGCAATTTCTCCATCATACATTTATCACCACAAGCCATCCAGCATTTAATGTGATATTCTAAAATCGAGAACTAGCTTACTGCAGGTGAAATCCACATTTCACAAGAATCCGCACTCAAACTCGGCACCATCAAGCTATGCCTTTGTTTTGAATAGGTGATCTCTAGCAGCGAAAAATTGACATATTGTATCTTTCTGTTTTAAAATCTTTATATTACAGATTATTTAAAGTATAGTACAGTAAAACAAATAAATATTCATTTTAATTATAATTGCATTTTATAAAGTGTATACAACATAAAACACGAGACAATTTTCTCCTAAATGTATCTAAATCATTATGGTTCTCCTCTTCTGTAACTCAAACCATGTAATTTATGTCCTTGTTAATCCTTAGGTGCCTCTGCGCACACAAAACAGATCCTCACAGGAAACCACACAGTTCATTTGCAAGCACAGAAGGGGTGTTGAGAGGAGGTGAACAAGAGACCTTATGGCCCAGAACCAATAAACTCTAAAACCAAGCAGGCACCACTCAACACTCCTGAAAAAGTCTGTTACTTCTTGTGACTCCTTTGAAATGGCTGCACAAAAAGAGTGCGTGTCTGTGCATGTGTGTGTGGCCGAGCATCTGCGTGCAATGGATGCCAAATTAAATCATTGTTTTCAGGCAGGCAGAACCATTGAATAGCCTCAATCAGGAAGTCGAAGGTTTTACAAGTGACTTCATCAAAGCCTTTGTAGCAAGGTTCATGGCTAATTATGTGCATTGCATGCAGGGTTTCAGACAGACACTTTGTGCCATTGGTCTCTAAAGGAGCAATCCAAGAATGGTGGGTTGGCAGGCTTAGATAAATGTATTGATGATTCTTGAAGCCATCAAAGTTGACTCATGACTTGAAGATCTAAAACATCTCAACCCTTCTGAACACATTTTTTTCACAGTGCAGCACTCTTATCTCTCTGAGGCAGAATGCTAACGGAAATTATGGTTGATTTTTCCCCCGAAAGTGCAGTTCCTAGGTCAGTTTTGCCTTTTGGCTTGTGATGACTCAGACCGGGTGTTGAGAGGATCGAGTTGACCTCAGACAAGTGTGTGCCTCATAATTCAGAGTGAGGCAGAAACAGATGCATTAATCTCCATTAGTGCAGATGGGGAGTTAATCCTCAACTTCTCAATGGTGCAAGCAGGCAGATGCTCAGAGTGCCTTCAGTCTCTGCTCGGTTCAGAGCCACAACATAAACACTTCCCTGAAGGCTCATACAAGAGGTGTAAGTGAGCTGAACAGGTGTGGATTATCTATAGCTTGAGAGATGTTTGAACTCAAATCTATAATTTTTTTTTTAAGTTCTATATGGAAATGAGTGCATCAGCTACACACTTGGAAATAAATATATGGTTATGGTTGATAACATCACCACTTGAGCTGGGCTAATGTCCAATGGACCTCAAACCCACAGTATTTACTAACATGTGTGACTTTCAAAATGTCCTGATAGATGGAACGACAGACCAATAAACACACAGAAAGATAAACAGATAGATGAATGGACATATACAGGCAGACGGACAGGACTTCAGACAGACAGACAGGTGGATAGAACGACAGACAGACGAATGGACAGATGGATGGATGGACAGAACAACAGACAGACCAACAGAACGACGGATGAATGGACGGATGGATGGGATAAGCCTGATTTTCACACCTGATCAATGGCTGAAAGGGGAAATGTTCAGGAAACCCCTTTGAAACGGTCATTATCTTTGCTGCTGAAATTACACACTTCACCTTTAAAGTGGGAAATAGGTGAACTAATCATTGCTTTTGCAGTCTTTCAGTCCACCAGGCAATGAAATAGCTAAAACTCACAACCAGAGGCATGAAAGGCCCGACCGAGTGCATAAAATTGGTGCGTGAAGCAGGATTAAAGCGTCTTAGTGTCACTGTCAGCTCTATGCATTTGAATCAGAAAACGGAGACGGATATAAATAGGTCTGGCTGAAGATGCATGAATTAGGTTTTATTCATGCTCCAGCCTTCAGGGCCTTGAAAGGGACAATGACGAAAGGAAAAAGAGGCCTTAATAATGGCACAAACATAAAAGGCTGTAAAAACCAATTTGAGGTATTTTCTTCAACCACTCCATATCACAGGAACACACTAGAGTGAGTCTGCGTTTTCTAACACACACAGATATACCCCTCGTCATTCACGGGAGCAACATTTTTCCAGAGAGACTTGCGGTGGCATGTAACTGCATATATCTTTAATAGTGTCCTTGCTATTGCAAAGAGATGTCAGAAAAATCAATCATGCACTCAGTGGGGAACCCATGAAATTTTAGCAGCTCCGATTGGCAGGAAATAAAAAGATTTTACAGAAATTTGAGAATATAGGGATCATCTGGCTGAGAATGGAAAGTGCAGAACTATTTGCAGGGAGGGAAAAGGAGATAATGTTAGAACTTTTAGGAGTAAATTCAGTTAGGAGAAGTCAGCAAAACTAATGGGACATTTCAGCTGAAATTTGTCAAGACTAAAATTGACTAAAAAAACAGTCTGAATGTGTTATTTATAGTCAGCGCTGCTATATTTGTACTTACCAAACTGTCCACTCCTGCCAGCGTGTGATTGGCATTATAGAGGGAATAGGTCAGCTGGTACACCCCATCATTGGTTTCACTGTTTCCATAGAAACCAACTCCCACGGCAACACTGAAAAGTCACAAGGTGAAAAGTTACAATTAGTTGTAATCATCAGGCCCTCACGGAATATGCACATGGAGAAATCTGCAGAGGGATTTCCACAGATCTGGAACCCCATTCAGATTTGTCATTCACAAAGTTTTACACTCATGATTTTTATTAAATATTTTGACTGGTTTTACCATGCTTTTAGCTTCCAATAAGTGTGCACATTTTACCATGTTTTAACCCAAAAATCACAGCTGAAAACACAGAAAAGTGAAGCACGAGCTGCTCCTATATTGTGCTTCATGCACTTGGTCTACACTTGAATTAAAGGGTCAATTCACTCAAAAATGAAACTCCTGTCATTAATTACTCACCCTCATGTCATTCCACACACATAAGACCATCGTTCATCTTCAGAACACAAATTAAGATATTTTTGATAAAATCCGATGGTTCAGTTTGACCTCCATTGCCAGCAAGATAATTAACACTTTCAGATTCCCAGAAAGCTACTAAAGACACATTTAATACAGTTCATTTGACTACAGTGGTTCAACCTTAATGTTATGAAGCGACTAGAATAGAAGCAGTGTTTTGAAAATGCCCATCACTAGATATTGTTGAATAAAGTCGGGTTTTTTTGGTGCACAAAAAGTATTCTCGTTGCTTCATAACATTAAGGTTGAACCACTGTAGTCACATGAACTGTTTTAAATATGTCTTTAGTAGCTTTCTGGGCATCTGAAAGTGTTACCTTTTTTTGCAACATTGTCAATTTTCATTTAAATTTTTCATCTAACAACTTTATTTCAGCTTTATTTCACTTATCGAAAACGATTTTTAATCGTTATTTGTTCAAGTCATCAACTGGGACAGGCCAGCCACTGAGTAAGCCATGTCAGAAAACGGTTCCTGAGCTTAGATAAACATCATTTTGGACCGAAAAGCCTCTATATGGATGTAAAGTTAAATGACTGGAAAATAAATGCGCTGTGGTAGGATGGGTGGTGCACGCGTACCACATGCAGGTCTTTAATATTCAGCAGGAGCCGTACTGAGCCAGAGGCTGATGTTCCCCAGACACAAATAACATAAGGGTTGAGGAAATGACAAAAAGATGGTGCCTTCTCCCTGTGAGAGCAACACACAAGCACTATGAGAGCAAGAGCGTTTAGCACAATAATACAATCACTAATATTCAGACTACCATCATTTTTAAATGGTTAGTTCCCCCCAAAATGAAATTCTGTCATCAATTGCTCACCTTCATGTCGTTTAATCTGCATAAGACTTTTGTTCATCTTCGGAATGAAGATATTTGAATGAAATCTGAGAGATTTCAGTCCCTCCATTGAAAGTCTATTTACCCACAACTCTGACGGTTCAAAACATTCATAAATAGACTGTAGCACAAATCCACAGGAGTTGAGCATGTACATCAGAGTCTTCTGAAGAGACATGATGGCTTTATATGAACAGGTTTATTTTAGATTTCACATATAAACATTAATCAGAGAACATAGATATAGCATTCAAAATTTGTAAACTGAAGCTCAAGCATGCTAGTTTGACACGCAAGAACCAATGAGGTTTGTTCTCGAGCATCAAGCAGGTTTGGTTGAGCTTCTGTTTATGTTCGCTGATCAATATTTATATGAGAATAAAAGTATGAATTACATGTTCATCATATATGTGACCCTGGACCACAAAACCAGTCATAAGGGTAAATTTTTTTGAAATTGACATTTAAACATCATCTGGAAGCTGAATAAATAAGCTTTCCATTTAAGTAATTTTTTAGGACAGGACAATATTCGGCCGAGATACAACTATTTGAATATATGGAACATGAGGGTGCAAAAAAAAAAAAAAAAAATCAAAATGATGAGAAAATTGCCTTTAAATTGTCCAAATTGTCAAATTGTCCAAGTCCTTAGCAAAGCATATCCACTCACAAAAATACATTTTTTATATATTTACAGTAAGAAATTTGCAAAACATCTTCATTGAACATGATCTTTACATAATATCCTAAAGATTTTTGGCATAAAAGAAAAATCGAAAAAAAAAGAAAAATAATTTTGACCCAAACAATGCATTGTTGGCTATTGCCAAATATACCTGTGTGACTTATGACTGGTTTTGTGGTCCAGGGTCACATATACCGGGTCTCTTCAGAACAAAACTGCTCGATTAAACTGCTCTATTCATATGGATTTAGTTTTGGGTGAACAGAAATCTCTCAGATTTCATTAAAAATATTTTCATTTGTGTTCTGAAGTTGAGCAAAAGTCTTATGGGTTTGGACCAACATGAGGGTGAGTTATTGATGACAGAATTGAAATTTTTGGGTGAAATGTTTAATATAGACTACAATATCACCACCAAAGAGATGATTCAGAACAACCCCTATATACTTAACTTTGGCATTAACTCATTTCTTACCATTTTAGCAACCTAAAATGATTCTTGTGAATCAAGATGAATTGTGCATCTTGTTTTAATTCTATTATCTTTTATTCACCCTCATGTTGTTTCAAACATGTATTTCTTTCTTGTTTGACTTTTGAAAAACAGGGGACAACAATCTCATAAAAACTACACTGAAGGAGAGGCCATTTCTGGATAATAGAATGTCAGAGAAATTGAGCTGGAAAACAACCACCTACCATCCACCCACCCACAACATCCTAGTATTATAACAGCAAGTCCCAGACAGCTTCTACCACTATTTGGGCTTTATATTAAAAGTAACGGACCTGACATATCCAGTAATATTGCACTGGTGAAGATATACTCATGATGTTTCACTGCAAACAACATAGTCCTTTCTCCAAACCAATTTCTCAAAAACAGCTATTCAAAATCAGACAGTGGTCCAAATACGACCCATTTCAGATAAAGGATGACCAAGCAGGACATCTCCAATATCAGAGAAACAAGTTAATGAGTCTTTGGCATGAAACAGAGAATATTAGCGTGAGAGTCCGTTCCCTCCACACCAAGCCAACAATCTTCTCACCACTGGGAACAGGAAGCACCTCATATAGAAAGAATGATGTCATCAAAATGGCCAGGCTCATCTCTTTTCTTGGTATTTGGCTCATTAGTCCCCAGAGACCCTATGAGGTCAATAACACTGTATAGAAAGTGAAGTCATATCCTGCATTGCATTGTTAATATAGGGTGCCCTTTAAAGTTTATCCCTGGCCCACCCTCCTTTGTGTTAAACTTGAATTTGAAGTTTTGCCCTATAATGAGCAGTGTCATAAAATCTGTTCTCGGTCCTGTGTTAGCTGGTGAACAGAGACTGATTTTAGATCAGACTGACAGTGTGGGACTCACAGGGAAATGTAAAAGTGTAATGATTCCTCCAAAGCTTCTTGCCTTTGGAGTGGGTGAAGAGTCATAAAGACACACTCACAAACACAAACACATAAAGAATGCACAGTGCCCTGAGGCCGTGTGCCGCCTTACACCGAAACGAAGCGCGGGAGAATGTGTGCGGCCTGGAACAGGGGACTTTATTAAAATTATGGGAAGAGTGAGTTCTCATTAGCTGGATGCCTCTAGCTAAACTGCATCATTCTCCTGATCCATCTATGATTTGAAAAAAGTGCATGAGAAAATTTAGCTGCATCGGAGAGAAAGGAGAGAGAGACAGATGCCAGCTTTCTCATAAAAATGGCGAGAACTGACTAAAATCGACCAGTTTCAAATCAGTGTTATTAATGCTAACAGAAACCAAAATGAAACAAAAAACTTTAATTGAAATAAAAAATAAAAAAAAATAACAAATTTAGTTTTTCAACACAAAAGATATTTAAAATTAAAAAATGTATTAAAACTGAACTACATGAGAAAGGACAGACTGAAAATAAAACAGAAATAAAATTAAATAAAAAATTTAAATTCAAACTCTAGCTTGATTTTGGAAACAAATGCTGCGTCCGAAATCACATACTAGGTAGTTTGTAACCGTTGTTCTATATAGTATGAATGTGTGTAGTATGAATGAAATTCGGACATACTACAACCGCCATGTTGTCTTCGTCATGTGACCTATGCCGTATCACTTCTCTTCCATTCACAAATCCTCTCCTGAGGCCCATGGGATAGTAAAGTTTCCAATGAATGTGCACCTCAGAATCTCACATAAGTTTTAGGGAACTGGGAACTTTTCGACTATTGTTTTATATCAATAGCCTACTATGAATTCCGACATACTACTCAGCTCACATACTGTTTTTTGCATACTACAGTATAGAAGTAGGCATATTTGGATGCAAAGAAAGTAATTTTACATGGTATCGGCCTGTTGCAATGAGCTGTTCTGAGGAAGAATTAATGCATCAAACTGTTAGAAGATACTCAAATGTTGAAAGTGCTTAGTAGCAAGTTAACTATATATCCAAGAGCAGAACTGTAGATTCTGTAATATTAAATCAATATTTGTTTTTTGTTTTTTTAATGTAGAAATGAATTGAATGACAAAAGCAAAACAAGCTGTGGGTGGTCACTTCATGTCAATCATGATGATCATGACTATCCAAGTATGCCGATCTTGCCAAAATAAGCTGTAAAATGGATTCAATTCCATACCAATACTCACAAGACTGTCACTGTGAAAGACTAAGAACACCAGAATTTGAATCTTTCACGGATTAGTTTGCAGATTTATTCAAAACACACTGCTCAAAAAAAAAAAAAAGACATCATGAGACAAAGCGCTTTCATCTTTCAGTGTTTAACCAAACACTTCAAATGCAAAATCTGTTTGGAAGAGACAGAGAAGAGAAACAGCTCTTTTGCTGCACTCTGCAAGATGAATTAGCCAAATTATTAACATTGTAGATGGTTGCTGGGGAAGAACTGAATCTAAACCACTCTGCAGAGCTACTACAGCCCGGACTGAAAAATCTTGTAGTCTTCATACAGTCAATGAAGAGTAAAAGCCTGCATTTGAAAAACTCCACACAACAAATAGGTGCTTTGATGCTTAAAAATCTCAGACAAAAATGCCATATTGTAGGCAAATGCTCCCCATGGTTCATCACGTTCTCATCCATGCTTTTCAGATCTATATTCTGTTAGTTATGCATCAATTTATTGTATATCTACATTACAAATACATCACAAAAAATGCCAGTGATACATTTAAAAAGAATTCAGATGATAAGCTAATTGTTCTAAAGATATGCAAAGATGGTGCACTCATATTACTTATGAATGTGAGAAACTGCAACAAGCAATATGGTGGAATAAGTACTGCCTTCCGAAAAAACCCAATTGCTGATTGATAAAGTCATCGCATCACTGCAGTTGCCGGTAGAATTTCCCATTGCTCTAGAAACAAAATTGTTCTGAGACACGCTCTTAGGACTGCACATGCACATAGGCAGATCCAGCCTGATGCTAAAGGAGCATAAGAAACAACATTTATGAGATGGTTGTTGTCAGATTTCATTAGTGATTTCAAATACGAAATTTAATCGTAAGCTTGCTGAACAGCTCTGGAGAATTTGATGGTTCCCCATACAAAGAGATAGATGCTGTACTTGCATGACTGAAATAGCTGCCCGAGAGGCCTTTCAAAAGATGGCCACCGAGTGAAATGACTTGCCTTAAAAGGGACTTTGACTGTGCTCAAATTACAATTTGTGTCACACTCTGAAAATTACCTTTACCCTTGATTATATATTATACCGTTACAATGTTTTAAACTGTACAGGCTGAAATTATTTAATCAAAAATACAGCAAAAACAATAATATTGTGACAGGGCTGAATTTTCAGCATCCTTATTCCAGGCTTCAGTGTCACATGACCCTTCAGAAATCATTCCAATATGCTGATTTGTTGCTCAAAAAACATTTCTTATTTGAATCATTTTTGTGGATTTTTTTTTTCTCTTCTTCAGGATTCTTTGACGGATAAATAGTTCAAAAGAAATGTAGCATTATAACAATCTTGTCTAACATTATAAATGCCATTACTGTCTTTTTTTTTTTTTTTTTTTTTTTTTTTTTTTTATCAATTGAATGCATCCTTGCAGAATAAGAATATTCAAATCTTATTGAGCCCAAAATTGTGAATGATTGTATCGCAGAAAAGATGCATTCCTTTAAAGCAGTATAGTAAATTGTACCATTCACCCACCCACTACATGCATGCACAGCACATGGACAGTTAAATATAGAGTAACAGCTTGAATAATAAAGTTAAGAGTCCTTAAAATAGAACCAAAGCACTAATGCTGTAATTTTTACAAGAACCACAGAGCCTTAAGATGCGTTTTGCCTTTAAATGGTCAAAACAGTGCCAAAAAAAGCTCTACTCTGGCCTCAAAAACCAGGTCTGAAAGCAGGCACATAAATAATGGCTAAAACAGAGCTTGTGCTTTTATCAACTGAATGAAGAAAAAACAGAAGGAAGCTTTATTGAGTAAAGTATGGGATTTAAAAGTAAAATAGAGTAGCATCTTTATCCTCAGACGTCTCCTCTCCTGAAGGGGGCAGTGTTTTGTTACGATAGATTTGCGTTCATTTATTCAGTCGCTGGGTTCTTTGTTCATGCCACCACAGGGCTTCAAAACGACAAGAGCCCCACATTACTTTGTAGGGGGTGGGAAGGCTTGTTTGCTGAAGCTGCAACCATCTGTCAAGCCATCTTGGTCCTGCATGATTCATTAGAACATGACTGATGAACACCATATTGGTCACTCACCCTCAAACTGTAGGCCACAACTTCCTGTTTCCTCAAGTTCTTTAACATGAAAAATGACTACACATTTACATGAGACCTACAGTAATTGTTGATATTTACATTAGATCAAATACAGTATCAACATGCCATAGTAAAATAATACATTTTTCTTAAAAATAAAGTCAAAATGTTCTGAGAACAAAGTGACAATGTTATTACAATAATGTAATGTTTTGAGAATAAATTTATAATGTTACAAAAATAAAATTAGGAGATAAAAGGAAATAAAGGTATATTGAGGATTTATTGTATTGTATTGTATTGTATTGTATTGTATTGTATTGTATTGTATTGTATTGTATTGTATTGTATTGTATTGTATTGTATTGTATTGTATTGTATTGTATTGTATTGTATTGTATTGTATTGTATTGTATTGTATTGTATTGTATTGTATTGTATTGTATTGTATTGTATTGTATTGTATTGTATTGTATTGTATTGTATTGTATTGTATTGTATTGTATTGTATTGTATGATGAAAATCACAAGAGCAATAGGCTGCCAAAGAACCCGCTTAAATGCAAGAAATGGATTTAGTCACATCACACTTTAGGATAGTATGATCCACTTCAATTTGATGTGGAAGAAAGTTCCTTACAAAAAAAAGGAAAGTTACTGTAAAGACACCTATTTGAAAATGACTCAATAGTATACAAAAACACTTTTTTTAAGATTTATGAAGATAATGCAAGTGTTATGAAACTCATACAGTGCTCCAGAGTAAAGTGTGCTGATCTACAATCATCAGCATCAGCCATATGCTGAACAGCGGGTGTCAGAACTAAACTATTAGCCCTCACACATGCCAAACAGGAAGCTGACAATAGGTTACAGATGTCAGAGAGCAGGTGTGCGCGTGGCAGAAAACAACTGGGTCCATGTACACACACATGCAGGTGAAGCAGAGCAGGCATAAGAGATTTCTCTCTCCTCTCTTTTACCTGTCAGTGAAAGCTTCAGAGATATGTGGAGGCCACATCATCAGGTGGACAATGAAACATATGGCGGCTCAGAAACAATGACAGCTGTGGCATGTTAAAAGGCTGCCTTTTCAGAAAAACAACTGGAGCACAAATCAACTCAGTTCTATTAATAGGAATTTTTTTTTTTTTTTTTTTTTTTTTAAATAATAGTTTTATATTTTTTATTATAAATTAACTCATGACATTGCAACCCCATATTATTATAATTATTAAAAAAAAATATATAATATATGGGTTCTGTGTTTACATACATGCATACATACATGTAATATTATGTTATAAATGGTATATAAAATATCTAATTTTATTTTAATACATGTCCTAATTTAGCTTCCCCAATACATATATAAACTATATATTTATTGTTGTTATTATATATTATTATTATTATTATTATTATTATTATTAAATATACAATTTGTATAATAATAATAATAATAATAATAATAATAATAATATGGGGTTGTAACATCAAGAGGGTGAGTAAATTAATATAAAATATAATTATGTATTATTAAATAATGTATTTATTATTAAAACTATAAAAAATAAACACTGAAGGCTATAGTCATTACTATTAAGTGCTTTATTTAATTTTTCTTTAATCAAAGTGGTTAAAAATGCACTTCATGTTGTGATCTAAGGGACTCTTGAAAAGGAGCAGTACAGGGGAACCATGGCAACACAAGCTGTAGTTTACAGAAACATCTAAATACCAAAAAAGCAGTTGCACAACTCCTGTCATTTAGCAATATAAATGGAGAAAATAAGACAAAGAATCTCACATTATGTAGTCACAACACAATAAACAACATCATCTGCGATTAGGGTCGATTCTACATGCACAAAACACTAGTAATTGTGGTGTTATTGCTATTGATTGTTTTGTCTTCTTCATAATCATCTTCAACTTTGTTTAAAGTTCTGAAAGTTGCATTTATCTAAAATAAAATTATATCTTAAAAGATCAAGGACAACTTAATTTCTCATGATATGAACCCCTTTAAATAAAACATTGAAACTGTATGAGACCCCTTTAATGACATTTAAAAACAGAACCTTTGGCCAAACAAGATTTATATTGATCTGATATCAAACCAAATCCAAAATGGAATTAGTGAATAATTCTGAATTCTGAAACCTATCATCTTATCCGAGAGCAATCTAGGACCCCTAAAGAGCTCCATCATGTCACACTGATGACTCTCACTGAGACAGAAAATTGATTTGGAGCCATAAAGTCATTAAGTAGATAGCTGACTTGAAGGTTTTATATTAAATGCCCACCTACTTTTATCTACTTGTTCACCCATCCATCCAACTAACCCTATAATTTACTTCTGGACACTGCAGAAACACTTCTGCTACAAACCACATTAACGTTTAATGTCTTGCCGAGACATCCTGCCAGTTTTAGCAACACATAAATAATAGAAGGAAAAATTTCCAAAGATGACTGTATACAGAAAACACAAACCCACAAGACAGCCTTCAGAGAACAATAAACGTATTGGATACCAACAATGTCAGAAAGGCGACAATGGTGAAAATTTCGAGAATCCATAACATCACCTAACTAAGACAATTTCATGAGGCTACAATAAATTAGGGCGGTTGATATTTTAAATATTTATAATATACATTTACAATGAGTTTGTCGGGTAAATAAAATTAAGCAATTTTACATTATAAAAGTATGCAAGACTAATTCATGTGTGCACTACCATTTAAAAGTTGGGAGTCAATACTTTTTTTTTCTTTTTTTTTCCTCGAAGTGCCCCAATTATGCTTTTTTGAATATTACGTTTTATGCAGTGTGTAATAATTTGTTTGTGGATGTAAAATGTATACAAAGTTTTAAAGATCAAAAAGTGCACAACAAATGATTATTGTCTCTGAAAAATAAATTCTTAACTGCTGAAACAAGTAGTCAATAACTTAAGTCTCACTTTCTGTTACATATGTAACAATGTAACAAATTTTCATAATTCCAGCCTATGGACTTCATTGGCTGCCTGCGAACAACGTCTACTTCGACCCGCCCTCAAACACTGTAGTAGCCGAGGCCTGGAAGAGTTTGATTCTTGTTGTCAAATTTTAAAAAATGTGACGATATCAGTGTTTCCTCCTAGCATTTTGAGCGCTGTTGAGTGGATTCATAAGCACCTCTGATTGGTCATTGTGTTCACACACTCAACAGACATGTCTGTGACTGGCTACAACGATCAACGTTTCAAAAACATGTTATAAATAGACATCTTTGAAGCTCTTCACTGAGCGTTTGTATCAGTGCTCATCAAAGATGTCTATTTACAACATGTTTTTGCCTTGATCATTGTAGCCATTCACAGGCATATCTGTTGAGCACGTGAACACAATGACCAATCAGAGGGGTTTACTCCAAATGCAATCAAAATGAGGGAAATGCTGGTATCGTCACATTTTTAAAATTTCTGGTACCAAAGTCAGTAATTTTGACAACACTACACACAATGACATAAGATTTTGGTCACCCACCCCCAGTCCAAAGCAAGCAAAATAAACTCTGCATCATCACCTAAGAGGATGTTCTCCTTAGCTGTGATATCCAGGATAAATTCCTCATGTTAAATTCTGACCACGCTTCTGCATTTAACCCAACAGTGGGCTTTGTTTCACCACAGAAGGTTTCAGAATACCGCTAGTCGTAATGCTAACTTAATAATATCAACACAGATGAGTGTCATGGGATTAAGAGAGAAGATGGAGCCCTCATAAACATACACACATTTATACACACACTCATACACAACACAAACTAATTCAATCGAGCACTTTAGGGCTCAGCATTTCTCCAGCAGTGGTGGGATGATGTAACAGCTGGGATAGTGCCTGTTGGGAGACTGGAGTGTTGAGTTAGATTAAATAACTCCCCTTCTGCTATTATCATGTCGAAGTAACAACTATTTCCTTTAAGAAAGCTCTGTGTAGTGAAGCTCTCAGGAGTTAAGACCTTGAAAGACTGTGAATGCGGCTGTCTGCAAAGATATCCTTTTTTGCTGACCACAACATGAAACCATAACTGACTCTAGTTACTTTCTTAAAGGCATAGTTCATTCAAAAATGTACATTTTTGTCATTACTTACTCACCCTTGTCGCTCCATAAAATAAAAAGGAAAGACTTTAGGCACCAATCTTATGGTGAATGATTCATCAATGCATGTTTTATTTTTGCATGTGTATTTTTTTTTAAATCAAACAGTAACAGTGTAACGACAGACTTCTCTTTGGTATGCCAATTGTCTACAATAATTTCATCTACTTTAAAGCACTCCTTTTGTACATTCGACTAGCTTACATTCAGATCTTTTACTCAGATGTATGCCACAAAAACATCACTACTTCAATACTATGAATAATTTGCTTTGACTTTAGTACAACGATGATATAAAAGCCAATTATTTAAAGGTGCCATCGAACATTTTTTTTACAAGATGTAATATAAGTCTAAGGTGTCCCCTGAATGTGTCTGAAGTTGCAGCTCAAAATACCCCATAGATTTTTTTTTTTATTAATTTTTTTAACTGCCTATTTTGAGGCATAATTAGAAATGTGCCGATTCAGGCTGCGGCCCCTTTAATTGCTCACACTTTCCGCCCCCTCCCAAGCTCTCGACTCTATCATTGCATACAACAAAGTTCACACAGCTAATATAACCCTCAAAATGGATCTTTACAAAGTGTTCGTCATGCAGCATGTCTAATCGCGTAAGTATAGTGTTTATTTGGATGTTTACATTTGATTCTGAATGAGTTTGATAGTGCTCCGTGGCTAACGGCTAATGCTATACTGTTGGACAGATTTATAAAGAATGAAGTTGTGTTTATGCATTATACAGACTGCAAGTGTTTAATAATGAAAATAGCGATGGCTCTTGTCTCCGTGAATACAGTAATAAACGATGGTAACTTTAATTCAACAGTACATTAGCAACATGCTAACGAAACATTTAGAAAGACAATTTACAAATATCACTAAAAATATCATGTTATCATGGATCATGTCAGTTATTATTGCTCCATCTGCCATTTTTCGCTGTTGTCCTTGCTTGCTTACCTAGTCTGATGATTCAGCTGTGCACATCCAGACGTCCTGCCCTTGTGTAATGCCTCGATCATGGGCTGGCATATGCAAATATTGGGGGCGTACATATTAATGATCCCGACTGTTACAGTCGGTGTTATGTTGAGATTCGCCTGTTCTTCGGAGGTCTTTTAAACAAATGAGATTTACATAAGAAGGAGGAAACAATGGAGTTTGAGACTCACTGTATGTCATTTCCATGTACTGAACTCTTGTTATTCAACTATGCCAGGTAAATTCAATTTTCAATTCGATGGCACCTTTAATGTTGAAAAAATGTCTTTATGATATCATGCTCCATTCTTCTTTATTCATACATGAAATATGTATGCATGAAATATATATAGATGTTCCCTCGCAAAAAGGTTATAACATTTAGAGGTTCATGTCATCAAAAAGCTCGATAATATTAGTGATCCATACATTTCAAGTCTTCTGAGTTCATAAGATAGCTTTGTGCCACTGATAATCTTTCCTTTGGCAAATCTCATTTACCCGTTCAAAAATGCAGGATGGAGAAAGAGATTTAAGAGCTGAAACAGAGGGGAAGTTTTTCAGTACCAACCTATATTCCAGGTTCTGTTCATTATAACATGTCTATTATATGGCTAAGTCATATTGACTCCTTTCGCAGTTCTTTTATGCTGTTGTTGTTGTTTTTTTTCATCCTTTTTGGAGCTTAACAGCCATGGTCACTAAGAACCGAAGCTGTGCAGAAGTAAATGCCACTCGTTCTTAATGGATGACAGAGGCAGAAAACTGCACAGTGTCTGAGCAGAAGTCAAAGGGCCGTCTCGGTATGTCCAAGGCTATTCAACCCCTTGTTAAAGTCCTAAATACTAGTCAAACTCTGAGTGTTCCCACAACCCCTCCTCCAACTCAGACCTGATGGACAATGTAGCCTGAAACAAAACTGGAGTGTTTCTATCGCCGGTCAGCGGTATGGTGTTTAGACAGGAATGTAGACTGCTCTCTGCATCCGAGCAGAGCAGCGCTACCCAAAGTGACCCAGTGAACCATCGTTTTTATAGAGCAAGAGAATAAACTTGACAGCTGAGACCGCTAAACCTCTGAGAAAGAAACTGAGAGCAAATGAGAGTGAGAGAGAGAGCGAGAGAGAGAAACAGGCTCTTTTGGCGTTCTGTTAAATTTCTACAGCCAATAAAATAGAGCAGTTATTTCAACCTCTCCTGTCTTTCTCACTCCCACAATTTTAAAGGGGTCATATCATACATTTTTTTGGACCAAAATAGTTTTTAGCACCTTAATTCAGTAATTTAGTTTTATTTATAAAATGTACTAATTTTACACCCTACACCTACAAAAGTTTCAGTTACAAAGTCTCTTATGCTCACCAAGGCTGCATTTATTTAATCAAATTAACAGTAAAAAGAGCCATTCTGTGTAATATTTTTACAATTTAAAGTAACTTTTTTATTTGAATATATTTTAAAGTGTAATTTATTCCCGCAATGGCATCACAGTCTTCAGTGTCACATGATCCTTTAGAAATCCTTCTAATATGCTGATTTGGTGCTCAAGAAACATTATTATCAATTTTGAAATAAGTTTTGCTACTTAATATTTTTAGGGAAACCATGATACATTTTTTCAGGGTTCTTTAATGCATAAATGTTCAAAAGAATAGCATTTATTTGAAATTAAAATCTTTTGTAAAATTATAAACGTCTTTATACTGTCACTTTATCAACTTAATTTTCCTTGCTGAATAAATTTAATTTATTTAAAAATAAGTTTCTTTCAACAACAACAGCAACAACAACAGGTGAACTTTTTATTAAATATGCAACTTGGTTTAAAAGTTTAACTTAATTTTTAAAACCAAGTTGCATATTTAATATGTTTTTGGAATGTGGAAGAACTTTGGAGAAAATTATAGTGCGTTTTCATGGCACAATGAACTGAAAAGGACAATTTGATTATAATTATTTGTCACTGAAATGAGGCCTTTTCCACATAATTTATCATTTTAATCTGTCTCATCCATTAGTGTTCTCAGACATCTACTTCCTTTTTGCTACAGCTTATACACTCACTGGTTGATTTGTTCATCCAGACACAGGGCTTTAAAATGACAAGACTCTTTATCTGCGCTCTGCATTTCAGGAGCAAATAAGCATGTTTGCTAGAGACAGCGAGATTCAGAAAGAGAAAGAGAGAACAATGGATGAAAGAGACACAAAGGAAAATAAAAAAAAATAAATAAAAGGAGGTGGGAACATAATGATGAAGATATGTCAGCCAGAAGTTATTAGCTAATTTGCCAAAGGGGATTTTGCTAGTATTTGCCATGTTGATTCATCACTCATTTCAAATTGTGTGACAGATGACAACAAAGACCTACTTAATAAAATCTTCCATGTTAAAATTCTGCTCAACCACACCAGAGACAGAAAGTTTGAAATAACCAGGATGAACATATAACCACATCATTCTCATATATATATATATATATATATATATATATATATATTTTTTTTTTTTTTTACACACATTCTTGAGTGCTTAACTATGCTGCCTTGAGTAGGTTTATCCTCTCAGTGCGAGAACAGTGAGTGATACGTACCAGCAGATAAGTCCGGCAGCAACAGCAGCCCAAGTGACACAGCAGGAGTTGGATTTCTTACTTTCCTCTTCCTCCTCATCCTTCCGACAGCAGCACAGGCAGCTCAGGTAGATGGCCAGGCACAGCAGATTCACACCGAGCCCAGCTGCTGCTACACAGCCCAGGAAGATGAGCGACTGAAACGGAGAAAAACATGAGACGTGAGTTTCTTTGTTAAAAGAGACATATGGGGAAAACGTATTCTTCTTTTGAAATGAAAATATGCCATTTAAAACACAAAGCTCCCTTATCAGTCAACATATGGAAACAAAATTCTCTGAGTTGTTCAGAAAGCGTCACTGCTATGATATCAGAATTATGAGTACTCTAACAAATGACCAACCATATTTAAATAAAAATGCATATTCAGTTTACAATGCTTAAAGTCAACATGAAATTCAAATTAACTCCATGTCCTGATGCATGTTTTTCTGTGTACAATTTATCCATGTATTTTTTAATGATCCAATCAATTCCTAATGGTTAACAAATCAAACCCAGTCCAACATTTTTTCCTTATTCATCACTATTTCATTGTGAAATAAGTCAGATTATGCTATTAAGTAAAATGGGTTATGGATTGTTGTTGATTTTCTTTTTTTTCTTTTTTTTTTTTTTTTTTAAATGTGCAACATGTTGTACTGTTGACTTTTTTTATATTTTTAGAAAAACAGAATGGGTTACGAATTATGAGAAAAATTTTTTCATGATCCAATTAACTCCTAATGGATAAAATCAATCCCTGTCCAACATTTTTTCCTCATTGATTTCCCTGTTTCACTGTGAAATGCATCTGATTATGCAAGTAAAATGGAATATGAAATACCCTTTTAAAATAGAAAAAAAAAAAAAAAAAAACATCAAAAAGGCTGTCATCTTCCCTTTTGCCAAATAGGTAGGACAACTTCAACACCCATAATGCACTGGGCATGTTGCCATCCAAGGCCAGTCCCACCAGTCTGCTATGGATACCAGTCAATTACCGCCTTGCTTTAGTAGGAAATACTTCTTAGCAAACTTTTTTTAAACATATATTTTATTATGTCTTTCAATTCAAGCATAATTTCTTAGCAAACTTTTAGTCATAATGGTGTCGACTTGTATTGTTTCTGAGTGCTAGAATTCAAAGAGTAAATGTATAGCGGGAGTTAGCCTTTTTGGTTTCCAGTGAAGGATCCAGCACATTGTAAGCAGCAACTAAAGGCAGCAAACTTTAGTAGGAAATACTTCATAGCAAACTTTTAGTAATATGGTATCGTCAGGTATTGTTCCCAAGTGCAAGAATTCAAAGAGTAAATGTATAGTGGGAGTGAGCTACTTTTGGTTTCCAGTGAAGGATCCAGTGCATTGTAAGCAGCGACTTAAGGCTGCAAACAACCATAAAAACAGAGAGAAGGCTTTGACGGAAAATCAGAAAAAACCTCAGTGTCAACATTTTTAAATTAGATGTCCATGAATACAGTGTTTTAGGCCAAACGGAGGGGAAGAGTTCAAAGAAACTACCCTTCTGTCAGTTCCACCCAAGCCCTCTCTCCAAGCAAAATGCCGTTGCGAACAGGTAAGTAAGCTGTTGCCATAGTGTTCCAGTTTTAACATAAAGTTGTTTAAAGAGTAGACATACAATTTTCTGTGATAAACCTACCCTTGACTAACCTTGGAGCTCTACTTCAAAGAGGGGAAAAGTTATGTGTATAAAAGATACAAAAGTTTATAAAAGGTATAGGTGCAGAATATGGCCCTTTAAAAACATTAATAAAATATAATCCCAATACAATCTTAACACACACAGTACAAACATGAAAATCTCAGATGCAGCTTTAAAATTTGGCTATATTTAAATATTCCATTTGTACTACTTGTCCTATGACCTTGTCTGCCAATGCAAGTTTCTTGTTAATGAAGAAAGAAGTCATGACCTCCTGAACACAGACAATGCATTACACTGATAACACAGAGGTCTTTTCCAGTTGCAACAAACTGTCATATAACTTAGAGTTCCAGTTGATAGATTCGGAGCTATTTTAGTCCCACAGTCTTTAATGGGGGCACAAGGTAGCATGTTGCTCTGCCAATGCTTAGTACCACATACACACCACCGTTAAAGAGAATGATCTTATTTTTGGCATTGAAAATGGTCCTAACTGGGTTGAAAACCTTCACCCAGACAGGAATCTAAGGATTTTAAGCAGTAACTGGGGATAAATATGACAACTGATGGGGCAGTACAATTATTCAACAAAGCCACACTCATATACACACACCATGTCGTATCCCATCCTCCTCTCAGCTCTGAAGGGGATGGAGAAAGTAGGACAGCTATAGCAAGCAGCCCAGAGTCTATATTTGCTGCATCACCATCCCTGTTTCTTGCATTGTCTGTCTCTCTCGGTTACATTCAACATTGTCTCTTTTATCCTGTGGGTGGTGGGACATCCTAAGCCATCTGCTTCACTACCATCTATTAACGCTACGACTAATAAGCCAACCAATCTACCCACAATTCCGCATTCATTCACTGTGTGAGAGAAACTATAGTTAGAAATCACAACAGACAAGATAAAGAATTAGGTTGTAATATAATTTCGTTTGAGATTATATAAGACCTGTAAACATTACCGTAATTACAAGATTACGGCTTATAAAAAGCATTTACATCCTTTTAATTACACCTTGTAAACTTTGATTTTTGCTCTGACTTCTACCACCTGACCGCTGCAGCATCTACCAGAAAAACTCAAAATGGCAACGGCTTCAGCAGTGAAACGTATAGGTAAGCAGTTATTTCATATTTTTTTCTGTTTAATAATATCATAGACTATTTTTTAATGTTTTAAAGGGATAGTTCACCCAAAAATTAAAAGTCTGTCATCATTTACTCCCCGTCAAATAATTCCAAATCTGTATCAATTTTTTTTTTGTTCTGCTGAACACAAAAGGAAGATATCTTGTCGCCGCCAAATGGTAGTAAATGGGGGGTGAGGTCTGTTTGGTTATACTGGTAATGTACGGAATGGTACTGTAATAGTCCACTAAACGTGAAACCCAGTGTCTCATTTCAGTCATACTGTCTGAAAAAAAGATGAGTCTGTGTAAACCCCTCCTCCACCTTTGAGGATGGTGAATTCCCCATCAGGCCTTTGTGAAGGGTAAATAGGGGTTGATGAAGGTACTGTGATGAGGAAATGGGGGGAGGAGGCACACAGACTGCCACAGGGGGGTCTTATGGGAGGGGATGGGGCACTGAAGAGTGATGATGTGAGAGAGAGAGACAGAGAGTGAGTGAGACTGAGTGAGTGAGACTGAGTGAGAGTGAGTGAGTGAGTGAGTGAGTGAGTGAGTGAGTGAGTGAGTGAGTGAGTGAGTGAGTGAGTGAGTGAGAGTGTCAGCAAGGGAAGCAGTTGGTGTGGAAACAAGAGGAGAAAGACTGGCATTATGTTTACTGCTTTTGGCCAGCTTTTGGCCAGAGATGGGGAGAAGAAAAAAAAAAAAAAAAAGCTCACACATAAATAAACATCACCATGGCAACCCCCAGGTCCTCTCTGCCCTTGTAGTTAAGTCCTGGGACAAAGTGAAAAGAGGAATTATCATTGACTATTTTAATGAAGCAGCGTGTGATACATGACTGGAATTACCCTGACTAAATCCTTTGATCTTAGTGAACTACGAGAAACTTGTTCTGTTTGACAGGGAAAATAGATTAATAATGGGTGGTATTAGCAAAATCCTATATCAAGGCAACATTAACAGTACATACATCATAAAATAAGTATTTTGGCAGAAAATTCAACTAAAAACTTAATGAAATAGACATTCATGTGTATTTTTATATAACAGTGAATTATTTAATTTAATTTAATTATATATTTTTTAATTTTTATTTAATTTAATTTATTTTAATTTTTGTTTAATTAAAAAAAATATATATATTTATTTTTTGCTTTTTTACTGGAGCCTCATGGATGTAGACCAAAAGATAAAATTAGCTGTAACAAATGATTATGTCTGGCATGAGTACAAAAGCAGCTTCACATTATGTAAGAATCAAAACAATAAAACAAATACTATAAAAATGAATATTTCCAAGACAAGTTCTTCCTCATCTTGGCTTGTCAGACACATCCTGCTCTATATTTTCACATTAATCCTTGTTTGAATAACAAAGCAATCCTGCCACTATTGGCCAATATTAAAGTGAAGTAAGATACTGTTTGACACATATCTCCCATTACATATATATGCCCTACACAATATATACAGGTAAAGAAATGGAGAACCGAAGCCCACAAAATTATGCAAAGAGTGTAAGCAAGAAGGATAGGCAGTGGAGAGAAAAACATTGCATGTGTTTGCGCAAGAGAGATACGGACAGAGAAGGAAGATAAATCATGCAATAAAGATTCAGAGCCATTATTATAAACACAATGAATTGCTTCAGAATACATTTGGAATACACTCCAAAAATGCATAAACACCACAGTGCCTTATCTGGCCTTACAGCACACTCGTACAGCAAAAGTGAGTGTGTAATTATAATAGTCAAACAAATACAACGTACACGCACACACAGAGAGTGTGCATTAATACCAGGCAGACATGAATAATGGAACACCTGCATTATCCTCTATGGAAATAAGGCAAAGAGGAATTATTTACACACTCCCACACTTCTTCACTAAGTCATTTCCACCCACCCATATTCCCTTGTCATTCAAACACACAAACAGACGGGACACAACAAGACTGAGAGCTGTTTTTCAATTAGCCGCCGCTGATGCTTACAAATGTCCACAGGATTATAGCACAGGGTTCCCACACCTTTTCACCAATGAATTTACATGGCACTTCTATCTGTTTGTGATAACTAGATTTTTAATGTAATTTCTAAGACTGGACTCTTAATTTCTAGTCAATATTTTAGAGCGGAATAAAAATATTAAAAATGTCTGTGAATTTGAAGTTTTTACTCATTGCGATGATATTTAGAGGGTATGCATTGATGTCCCTTTCCCGCTGGAACACGCCCCCCTCAGCCGGACTAAGTAGCAAAAGAGCCTGCTGCATGACTGGATTTAATAGGGAAAACCACGAAAATGTGAGTAAAACACAAATAAAACAAACTATTATACTAAATGTTGGACTTGATAGTGTTCCTTACAACTCACCAAAGATCCAGTAATCCATGGTTATTGACATGCAAATAGGAATTGTGTTTCCTGACATTTATGATTTCGATGCCAGGGAAATACATACGACAAATTTGCCTGTGAACGCTTTATAAATACTAAATAGTTATTTCTAAATCCAGGTGATCACTTATATCAATGTTATATATATCATCCAGCCCTAAATCTTGTATATCTTTTGTCAGAGATAATAAAAAAAAAAACCCACCCAATTATTATATATATATGGTTTGATTTGAACACAAAATTCAACATATTGACACAAAATTACAACTTTAAATCAAGTCCAGTAAGGAGTCCAGCCTGGAGTCCAGTACGTTTCTGTGAATTGTAGCGATCGACCCATTGCTTCTCTTTTCTGTAGCTTTCGTCAGTCTGTAAAAATATACCTCAGATTTCTTGTCAAATCAAATCAAAGCTCTTTCCCGTTTTGGATGTGTTTTGTGTGTTTTTTGTGTCATTCACACTGAAAATCAATGCTGCCTGCCACTTAGTCTTTTTGCCACTCAGTGGATGCAGTCACAACAGCCAATGGTGATGTCACATGTATGCCCTCTATGTGGAAATCAGAATTTTAAAATTCCCTCATATTCCATAACTGTGGAAATGCTCCAAGTAATAAAGTACCCCTATTATGCTATTTTTTACTTTGTTTTGGAGGTCTCCTACAATAGGTTTGCATGCATCCAAGGTCAAAAACACTTTAATTTTCTCATTATATACATTGCAGCATCACCTTTTTTCTCACAGTGTCTCCTTTCTCAGAGCCTGCTCTGCTCTGATTGGTCAGACGGCAAAGTTTGTTTTGGCTGGTCTACCACTTACAGTACATGTCGGAAACGGCCATTACCATATCTGTATTTTATCTCCGGAGGCTCAGCACTTGTATACACAGTGATACGAACAGTAACAGTGGTGTTTTTTCCATATCAATTCCAGCACGAGTCCTCATCCTTTTGAAGTGCATGCAAAATGGATTCTCAGCACAGAAAAAAAGCGTTCTCTTGACGTCAACATGAAAAGACGACAAAAAAAAAAAAAAAAAAAAAGAAAACAGCTAGGCCTCAGCTACAACTACAGTGTTTGAGGGCGGGTCAAAGTACACATTGTTCATGGGCAGCCAATAAAGAACATAGGCTGGCATTATGCAAATTTGTTACAAACCTACAGAGGTTTGAGCAGGAAGTTAGACTGGAATTACTGATGACTTCTTTCAGACAGTTCAGAATTTGTTCTTTCTTTTGGGAGACAATAATTTATCTTTGATCTTTGAAACTTTGCAGACCGTTTACATTCACAAACAGCTATATTTCATGAAAGGTAACATCTGAAAAAGTATAATAGGGCACTTTAAAAAGTCAGCATGATTTGGAAAAAAAAATGTAACTGATTTACTTTCTCAAAAAACATCCTTATTGTGAATGATTCATAATTGGTGGATGTCCAAATGCTTTATCAAACTGTAAAAACTAACTTCTTTCTTTTCAACCTCAACTCAAGGTCCGCCCACGTTTTATATTTCAGTGAACATCCTGTGTCACTCAGAAATATATTTTATATATGGAAAATGGGTTGCGAATGACATTTCATGTTGACTCTGTAGGAGCGAGGTCTGACAATGAGTCCCCCTCAGAAAACGGCATGCTTTTCTGTGCTTAAGACTGAATGTAAATAAGGGAAATGTCGCTTACTGGTCTTCCATAATATTTTTATATGTTTCAACTCTGCTGTGTTTAAAAAGCAACCACCCTCTTCCACCTTTTGTTCTTCCTTTACTTTTATCATTTAATTTCTATAGTCCATCCATCTTATAGCATTTATAAAGCCTATAGAGAGACGTCTGAGAGAAAGAAAGAGGACAGACGAGAGGAGGACGGGTGGGGAGAAAAGGGGGAAAACCATGGAGGAAGAAGAAAGGACAGTAAAGAGGTGGGGAAATGCAGAATTAAGGAGCTGGTAAGGAGGGAAGAGAGGATAGTGTGAAAGAAGAAAATGGGAAGGACACAAGGGAGGGATGAAAGGGGTTCAAACAGAGGATTATAGGAATAAAGTGGCGTGGAATTTCCACGACAGAGAACAAAAGACACAACGCAGCCCATGTGAATGCAATTTCACATCCTCACTCGCAACCACCCACCGCCTCTCGGTCAAAAACACTGCTGTCTTTCTCTAGGAATGAAGCGCTCGGCATCTCTCTTGTTCGATATAATAAAGTTTAATTGAAGCCTTAAGGAAATGACTGCTGAAACATGGCTTATTCAATCAAAATGTGATGACAGTGTCATATATACTGTATGCACATTCAGCATCCTTTCTCACAAAGACTGTATAGAAGTTGACGCTTAATGTGTCCATATGCTGTTCTAAGTCTGTCGCGTTTGATTAATGCATTCTTTATAAAACCTGATATACTGTTTATAATACAAACAAACATCAGTTAAAACCTTACAGCAGTTTTCTTCATCTTAAATGCTATATGAGCAAAATCTAAAAACATTTGGCTTTGTTACCTGTTTGGAAACAGCATGGATCCAATTTCAAAATTATTTAGGCACATTAACATCAACCACACCAGTTCTCAGGCACAAGCTGTTATCATGTACAAATACTTTTCATACCTTTCAACACAAACAGACCTGGGTTATTTCAGTTCAGTAGTTCGGTAAAGTGCTCTGTGTTGTTCTTTGGCTTGTTTGCATAAAGTGTCCACTACATTCACAGACCGAATTTCCCTTTGGGGTCATTGACATACAGCTCAACCTGAGCATAGTTGGCTACAGGCCTGGATAAAACACCCTTTTCAAATGCCAATCACACCATCCCCATGAATAGGCAGGCTGTAAAACTGGACGTAAATGAGGTTCCAAAGACAAAGCCTTTAAGCTTCGAGGAACAAACAGGGCAGAATCAAGTAGTTTGCTGCCTGAGGGGAGATCTATATTGAGGCAAACAAGAGTCAAATAATCCTGGAGTTTGGGACCTTTAAACAAGCCTAGACAGAATATTTTCACAGAGGAAATAGAGGACTGATCCTAGGTCAGGTTTCTAGGGAAAGTGGCCAACAATTTCCAGAAAGACAAGAATACGTAAGAATATAAGATGTTCCAACATGATTCTTGCTCAAACATTGTTTGCTTGTCTGAGAGAGAGATGAGCCAAACAGGACAACATTGCAACTGTTAAACCAGCATACTGTATCATCAGAGACCACGCTAACTATAAGAAACAGCCTGAATCCCAATTCCCACAGTATGTGTCCTATATATAGCATGGAACATAAGCATTAGTGTGTCTCGACTCTACACGTTAAGCATAGTATGTGAAGGATGACCGGATTGTGTACTTTTTCCCAGTGGATTTTTCAAAGTGTGCATCCTTGCAAGAGATCAGGCATAAAAAAAAAAAAAAAAAAAAAAAAAAAACTGTTCCTGAGCACTAAATCAGAATATCAGAATGAATTCTGAAGGATCATGGCTTCTAATAATGGCTTCTAAAAAACAACTTTGACATCACAGGAAGAAATTACATTTTAAAATATATTGAAATAGAAAATAGTTATTTTAAAGCTGCAGTCTGTAACTTAAAAATTATCCAAAATCAATTTGAGCAAGTATCAAGTAACAAGTATTATCTTAGCTCGATTCACAATGGTAAGCTTGTAATAATGTCTTATAATAAGAGTGACATGGTGGATTTCCGCGGGAAATTTGAGCATGCAGCAGTTCCTCTGTGTGTCATTACGTCACGTCCGTAAACAGAAAGGAAGGAGTCCCGTCCAGACTAGTCGGTTTTATCATGTGAGGACGCTGCTTGTAGCAGCACATTTATAGCCTTTTCTCACAGCAGCTAAAATAATTAACGGTTTCAATTCAGTAGTTCGGTATGATCCGAGCTAAGCGATCATTAGATTTAATCATCATTGGCCGCAAGATTTATTGTAGGCCTAATGCTTTTTTCCTCAGTTGGTCAGAACAAAAGTGGCAAACATGTTACTTACTTGTTCAGATGATATTTTCCAGATGAAAATTCTTATATTGGTCATACTTTCAAGACGTAGAATCTGTGATTCTGAAATACAGTATACACAACGGTGCGGTGATTGACAGCAAACATTAGATTAATCCGCGCTGACGAGCTGTGCCGATGCACAACGCACGTACAGATAACTGTTCCGCATATGACTGCAATTGCAGGTTTCAAACAAGAGATGGCGACAAAGATGAAAAATCACGGACTGCAGCTTTAAATTGTAACAATATTACTGTATTTTTTTATCAAATAAATGCAGTCTTGGTAAGCATACGAGACTTCCTTCAAAAACTGCAGGAATCAGGGTCTAAATGAAGTAAAAAATTCCCCCTCAGAAAGTACCTGCTCACGAGGTAGTACTTTTTCAAAGTTCCAGAACTTTCAGGGGTGGGACTTGGGCGCTGAACATGATGATTGGTTGAGTTCATGCAGCATTTTGATTGGTTGACTCCACGCATCTTATTTGAACCATTGTTTTTTTAAAGTCTGTTGCGGTGCATGCAGTGAAAGTTTTTTGCTATTCAAATCAACAATGGAGTTTAAAAAAATAAAACCGATAGACTGACAATGAGATTCAGGCTTTATTAAGCTTATATGCAAAGGACGAAATCTAGTGGGAACTGGAAAGTCGCACGCAGTCCTACGTCATCGGACTATCTTCATGGTACTTTAGACTGCTATGGAAATGCAGCTACCAATAGGTCTGGGGGAAAAAAAGTTCCTGGGACAAATTATTCCAGGTAATTTCAGTGGAAACGTGGCTTAATTTTCCAGTGACAGGCAAACTGTCTGTCTACACAAAGCAAATCTGCTAATCAGAACATTTTTGATGCTAAACATGCAGTCATGTGGAGCAGATTTTTTGATTTCACGGTGGGCGGGGCTACCCAACTGTCCAGAAAGAGAAACCGAGATATCTCATCACTCATAACTTGTCATGACTGGTTAGGAAAAACACTCAAGCCCCATTCACACCAACAGCGCTAGAGGTTGCCAAGCTTTCAAGCTGTTCAACTTGGAACAGTCAACATCACTCATGTTGCTGAGAATCTCCAACTGTCATGAAAAATATGTCTCTACAAAACGTTGTCAGCGTGAACGGCCCTTCAGATTTACACTCTTAGAAAAAAAGTTTCAATGGGTTTCTGCCAAAAATGTTATATATAAAGGAAAAATTATTGCATTATACTTTAATCTTTAACAGGTTATTTTTTTCCCCAGTGATAAAGTATACTTCATTTATAAAATTTAATTAATATTGAATTAAAACAAAATGAATTAATTCACAGTTCAAACTAAATCCATAAAATGATCCCTTGATGGAAACCCTTAAAATGTTGGTAACACTTCACAATGAAATCTCATTTGTTAACATTAGTTAATGTATTAACTAAGATAACCTAACAATGAGCATTACATTTGTTACAGTATGTATGTTAATGTTAGTTAATAACAATCCAGCTGTTTTTTGCTGTAGTTCACAGTGCATTAACTAATGCTAACTAAAAAATTCTTAATTAATGTTAACTGATGAACCCTTATTTTAAAGTGTTACCAAACAGTTCTACTTATATGAAGCACCTGGCAGAACAAGATTCTATAGAACCTTTTTTCTAAAAGTGTAGCATTCATCATTTGTCACAGTATCACAACAAAAACACTGCCAAAAGTTTGAGACAGTTCTTTGATGAAGTATCGAGATGTTAATATGGTACATACCTAGTTTTAATACAGGTATTTGTCATTGCCAGTCTAATATATACTTGGTAAAAGTATACAAATTGGGATTCATCCATATTGTGTAGAGCTAAGTGGTGCATGTGCTTTCTGTGGAAGTTCTGAGCCAAACTTCAGCTATGTGATGGTCGCAGCAGGTGGAGAACAGCTGTGTGGAGCACACTGACGCCCATCTGCTGGGAGCTGTGAGAGAACTACACTCGTTGAAGAGTGACACATCAATCTCTTGATCAGAAACCTACAATTTTACACTTTCATGCTCTTTGAGGAACAGAATTACATATTTTACATTATAAAATGGTGTCATGTGCCTGAGGGAAAGTAGTATTATGTAAAAAAACGTAGAAACACAAGCCATTAAACGTCAATGAAAAAATACCTACACTGTCAGAAAAAAAAGGTGCGGTGCTTGTCACTGGGGCAGTACCCTAATGTACAGAAGTGAAAAGGTACATCTTTGTACCTTATTTACCCCTAAATGGTGCATATTCGTACCTTAAAGGTACATGTATTAGTACATATTAGTACCTTTTACCTTTGTACCTTAGGGTACTGCCACAGTGACAAGCACCGTACCTTTTTTTCCTGGCAGTGTATGCTAATGCAATATCCAGGTGATTTCCAATATCTCAGTGAAAAAAAAACAAAAAACAAATAGTTTCAGTATACCAGAATATTTGAAAAGATTCCATTGTTGGATCAAGGCAAGGCCATGAGGGGCCTGGATGACTGTGGTTTTACAGTAAAGCAGAGGCAAGCCTTTAGGAAGGTTCTCAATGGAGCAGACAACCTCACTCGATTCTATCCTCATCTTTCCTACACAGCTTTTGAAAGGGAGTAAGGGGTTTGGGGGCAACCTCGGGGGGGTTTTCCAACACAGTGCGCTCGGATGAACCTCCCCACCCTCACAGCTGGGACATCATTAACTCTGAGCGGAGCAGGTCATGGGCTTTGGGCGAATGAAGAAACAGGAAGGAGACAAAAAGGAAGAAAGAAAGATGATAAGGGCACTGCAGAATTATGTTACATACACTACTGTTCACAATTTTGGGAATAATAATGAATATAATGAAATTAAGAGTGAATATTATCAATACTCCAATAAATGAATTGAGAAATATTTGAAGGTTACATGTCACTGGTTTAATTTAATTTGTTCGATTTGATTTGTTTTTCCCACATCTGAAGACAAAGCTCTATCAAAAATGGCATGAGGACCTGACAGGAGATAATATGAACTATAAGTGATGGACTACAGAGGACTACACTTGAGCTGTTTGGGAAATGAAAATGCCATGCAATACATGCACGCTTCAATGTACTGACATTAAAATGCTTATTGTAGTAATAAAAATGAATTGTAAAAATGAAGTATTTCACAATCAGCCATATGTCTCAGTAAGAGACTAATATAATGGTATGTTGACTATGAGTGGGCTTGGAGAACATGCAATACATTCCATTATGTGTACAATAACACTATTCACCGAGACCCCCGGGTCCTTACTAACATTTCTGACCCAAATACCAAAAGCTGACAATCATCTTTTCTCTCAACTTGGCCACACCACCAGCATCATCATTAATCTAACAATAGCTGCTGCAAAATTCTGTCGTTAGCTACTATGTTAATCAATACAATTATGGACAAGATGTCACAGCATTAGTTTTACTGCTTATTTGCATTGCAAAAGACCACTGAGCTCTTAACTTACCACCACATGTCAAACAGAAAGTAAAATATTTCTGTTCTAAACTACCCAAAAGCAAACTGTGGATCTCTGATATATCTGATCGGCCCGATTTAGTAGGTCGATATGGTCGCAGCTTTCACATCCTTTTTTGGATTTTTTTTTTTTTTTTTTTGCTTTTCCTGAGAAAATATTTGTGGTTTTAAGAAACCTGGCCCACCCAGAATTGCAGAAAATGCTTAAAAGGGTGCTGACATAAACAGACCTGGAAGAAAAATAATGAAAGAGACTGCAGATAAATCAAAAGCATGGTTTTTCTCTCATCTTACATGTAAAGTTGAAGTGAAGTGCAATGGTTCAGGTCTGAAGTGATAAAACAGAGCCTAAGGGGAATCAATAAATAAGGACTTTCAGCAAACAAAATACACCAAAGTTGAGGCTTGAGCAAGAGATATTGCCCAAACATCAAAATTGTTGGAAAAAGAGCAAATGTAAGTGTTAAAGGTAGGGTAGGCAATTTTCGGAGAGGCTAGCAATAGCGAGCTAGCTTTGAAAGCATAAGATCCCACCCTCCCTTCAGAGCATCTCCAAAGCCAAACCTCCTCCAAAACACATGAACGCGTACAGCAGGGAGCAAAAACAAAAAAGCGTCATGACAGACTGTGTTAAACTACCTCATGTCTCAAAGCACATTACAATGATAAAGCAGAACTCAGTAAGATTTGCGAAGCTCCCCCTACAGGTTCCTTCAGTGAATCACACTGTCATAAATACTCCAAGCGCAGCTCTGGACTACAACGACTACTACGCTCACCAGCACAGTAGTTTTGCAAATACAGTACAAGAAATCTCGATGGAGGTGGGTAATTTTCGAAATTGTCTTAAAGTCATAATATATACATTGTTTTTGAATTACCGTAAAGCAGATTGTGTCGGGTCGGCGAAGCTCAACTTGCAAGTGCTGTTTTCTGGCATAGACGTGCCAGAGGGGGTTAGTGCTCACCAGTGATGCGCGGGTCAATGTATAAACAACCCGCACCCGACCGACGTTTTCAACTAACCCGCCCGCAACTCGGACCGCAAAAAAAAGAAGAAGAAAATATTGTACCCGACCCGCTTCCTGACCCGCATTTTTTTAAAAGCAGTAAATGCTCATTGTAGCGTCATTGGGCCATAGACGTAAGAACCCCCATCAGCCTCCCTGGCCAATAATATCCGGCCTGTGGAGGAGAGAAATATTTCAGGACCTGACGTGGTGCCCTCAGAGGTGCAGCGGCGAGAGCAGGCAGTTCTTGAGGCGGCCCATCATTGTCCATTTCAGCTGTCAGATGCATATTATTGATGAATGCGATGTTTATGTTTCGACCCTGCTTAAAGAATTAGCCTAATCAGCACGTCAACAGAGAATGCCCACTTTTGGAAAAGTGTGAAAGCCCTTAGGAGCGCAAACCGTTCTTTTTCTGAATGTTGTAGTGTTATGTAATAAACATCTTAAAGCTGAAGAGTGTATGTATATATATATATATAATATTTGTCTGTGTATATATATATATATATATATATATATATAATATTTGTCTGTGTATATATAATATTTGTCTGTTTATATATATATATATATATATATATATATATATATATATATATATATATATATATATATATATATATATATATATATATATATATATATATATATATATATATATATACACAGACAAATATTTATATATATATATATATATAATATTTGTCTGTGTATATATATATATAATACTTGTCTGTGTATATATATATATAATACTTGTCTGTGTATATATATATATAATACTTGTCTGTGTATATAATACTTGTCTGTGTATATATATATATATATATATATATATATATATATATATATATATATATATATATATATATATATAATATTTGTCTGTGTATATATATATATATATATAAAATATTTGTCTGTATATATATATATATATATATATATATATATATATATATATATATATATATATATATATAAAATAAATAATACATTTAGACCATGATTGCTATCAGGATGTTAGGAGACTTTCAACCAGCATAACAAAAAATGTTTCTGGAACAAATCGCCCACCATGCCGTTAAGCCCTCAAACCCCAATTAGTCAATTTTGGCCTTTGAGCAAACATTTCTTCATCTTAAAGCTGAAGAGTGTATGTATGTATGTGTGTATGTATGTATATGTATATGTATATACATATATATATATATATATATATATATATATATATATATATATATATATATATATATATATATATATATATATATATATATATATATGTATGTATATGTATATGTATATACATATATATATATATATATATATATATATAAAAAATATAATATATAAATATAAAATATAATATATAAATATATAAAAATACACTCTTCAGCTTTAAGATGAAGAAATGTTTGCTCAAAGGCCAAAATTGATTTATCAAAATTGACATCTCACTTTCTCCTCCAACTTCAAAATCGTCCAATATCATTAGTTTATACTGTGCGTTTGACCTAGTCTTTGCACATTCGCTTTGTAGACACTGGATCGGTACTTTTCGCCTACGTCACGCGTGACCTTTCCAACATGATTACATAATGAACAGCGCATCACTGAGCTAGTGCAAGACAAGCATTTGTGGTTAAAAAGTATATACATTTTTATTTTTTATTATGCAATATATTATTATCGCTAGACAAGACCCTTATTCCTCGACTGGGATGGTGTAGAGCCCTTTGAAACTGCAATTTGGACCTTCAATCGTTGGACCCTAGTGAAGTCTGCTATATGGAGAAAACCTTAATTTCCTTTTGACTGAAGAAAGAAAGGCATAAACATCTTGGATGACATGAGGGTGAGTAAATAATCTGGAAATTTTAATTCAACTAATCCTTTAACACTAGAAGTCCCAGAGAGCAGCCATTTGGCTTTTCTACCTATAAAACCCGCAGGACAGCCGATGGGCTGGAAGTCTTTAGGCTAATATCCTTAATCAGCTGTGAACAGTTGCTTTTGTTATGTAAACAATGTGGGGCCATGCTGAGCCACTTCAAGGAAACTTGTGTTTCACTTTGCCATCTTAGGGAGAAATCAACACACATGTTTTTTTTTCCTTTGTTGCTGAGATCTATTGATAAAAATAGTACAAAATAAAATAAAGAAACCAACCATTTGTACACATATTTACAAATAATATTAAAAAGTGAGTGAGTACATTCCAGCAATCACTCTTTCTGGCACTGCCTGGCAATATATTATAAATACATTTTGTATATATTCATTATATATTAATCTTATATTTGAAATACATCATAAGTCCATTTTTAAAAGTGTTTGAAAGATGGGTTCAAGTGTACTACAAGTGGTAACTAAATACATTTTTCTATACAGAGATAGTATGTTAAAAGCACATTTTAGTTCAAATTCATGGTGTCTAAAAAAGCACAGTTGAGTACACTTAGATGTTCTTAAGATTATCTTAAGAAGTACTAACGAAGAGCTTTTAGTATATTAAGTACAAAATAAGTGCACGGAAATAGAGCACTGAACATTATGGAAGTGTAAAAGTGTACTAAAATAAAGTGTATTTTACTGCACTTTTTTTTTCACCTGGGTAGACACTCCAACACTTTCCGTTTGCATTAAGATTATTTTTATTACCACACTGGCAGATATTGATCATTTTACTTAAGTAAAATGCACTTAATTTAGATCCCCCCAGGAAACTAGACTAAATATCATATATAATTTTCTCATATAGAAAATCCATCTTGATTTAAGATTTTTTTTTTAAATTTACTTGAAATAGGATAAAAAAATACTTAGTATGAAAAGCATTTTTGCAGTGTGAATGAGTGAGTTAACTTTTTAAACATCACTTGCACTCCCTCATTTCAGGGTTAACATACTTAACCCACTGCAAATAATGCTATTCTTACTTAGATTTTTTGTCTTGTTTCTAGTCAAAATATCTTAAAGTTCTTAAATCAAGATGCATTTTCTTGACAAGTAAAAATTATTTTCTTGTTTTCAGGAAAAATAAGTCAAAATTAAGTAAGTCTTTCCTTAAAACAAGCAAAATAATCTGCCAATGTTGTAAGCAAAATAATCTTATTTCAAACCAAGAATAAGCTATATAATCTTGTTTTCAGTTTGGACTAAGATTATTTTGCTTACCCCATTGGCAGATTATTTTGCTTGTTTTAAGGAAAAAAGTACTCAATTTTGATTTATTTCTCCTGAAAACAAGAAAATAATTTGTACTGGTCAAGAAAATGCTTCTTGATTTAAGAACTTTAAGATATTTTGACTAAAAACAAGACAAACATTCTAAGTAAGAACAGCATTTTTTGCAGTGCCTCCTTTCTGAAACCGGCCCATGGTCAACCAAGTTCTCTGCTTTTAGCAGCCCTCCCTCCCCCACACATACAAACAAGCCACCAGCAACCATTCACACACACACCCCCAACCCCCCTGCAGATTGCTCAGGTAATGACCATATTTACACATGAATTGATGCTAATGATAGCCAAAAGACTAGCCAGTTAGCATCCACTTGGCTAAAGGAGGGTTACAAATCTCTGGGACTTCTAGTGTTAATGTGCATCTTCTTTTGATGATCACTTTTAAAAAAACAACAGCTTACAAACATTAAACTGCTTCTTCCACTTAATGTTCATTTAAGAGGTCTTCTGGTCTATGAAATGAATCAAGGAGGTAAGGAACGATGGAAAATGTGTTTACAGATGTGTTTACTGCCGGCCTAAAGTACACAAATGGCTTGCAAGAATTTTATGATACTTTAATGGTACTTCTGAGTCTTTATTTTTTTAAATTCCAAAAAGCTCAGTTTCCAGTTTTTGCAACTGCATGGATTACAAGCACAATTCTTCAAAATTTCTCTTTTCATCAAGTCATATGAATGTTTTTATCATAAACTGCATATACGATTCCCAGGCCATGTTCATCATACTATCACATCTTGAAGACAGCTTTTAAGATTTTGGTCCAACTTTGTAGTCTGAGTTCAAGTGAACTTTTCCAAGCAGGAAGGACATTGCAAGTTGAATGGAACGCAGCATGTGAGATCACTAGATTTTTATAGGGTTCTTTCTGTACCATTCCAACTTTATCTTTCAACAGCACACAAATGAAAGAGAAAACAACAACAAAATCAGGAAATAGGCTACATCACCTGAGGATCAGATGAGTCAGATGACTGGGAATTTCAGTATGGTTCATAGAGGTCACTAAAGCACAACATGATCTGTACTTTAGTGACCTCTATGAACATCTGCATCTAAAAATACTGTAATAACCCTTCTCTCTTTTTAGTAGTGTTTGCGAAGTCAAGCATCAATGTTACTATTGCTCATCATGCTCATTGATTTGATGACAACAATCCACCCTAGCAACCACACAGCAACACACCTAGTAAAACCTAGAACGTAGTTGCAACTGCAGGGCAACACTCTGGTAACCACCCAGAGTAAATATGTAGTCTTTAATTTCTTATTCAAAAGTCTAATTATTTTGTGGTTAGTAATTCTAACCACAAAAATGCCAAGTAAATGTCTACAGGTGTCTTTAATTAAACGTATGGGCACAAACCACAGTTTATGGTGTGAATCAAACAGATGCATCCTCTGTCTGGGATGGGGAGAAAAAAAACAGCTGTAAGCAATTCATCCCCGCAGGAAATAAGTGAATCATATGGACAGATGGCCTTTGACCCATCTAACGCACAAACACATACCCACTCAGGCATAACTTGAGGATTGGTCCTTTCTGGAACTGACGTCGCTGTCCTCACTGACAGACCCAAAAGGGAAATGCATCAACAAAACCCCACAAAAAGCTCTGTTTATTATTATATAGGACCATATTTAAATTTATTCCACAGATTTCCCCCCCAAATCAGCACTGAAGATGCACAAAAACCATCTGCAGATGCAATCTGGGCATGCTCATTGGGGAATCTAGGTCTAAACATGGAGATGAAATATTTTCACTTGGGTCAGTGACAAATAAGGAGTGAAAGCGTGCAAAATAAATCAATAAAAAAATAAAATAAATAATAATTTAATAAACAAATAAATAAGTGATTTATACTCTAGAATATTTTAATATTTACTTTAAATTTAAATGTATGCAATAAATAAATACATTTAAATATATATTAAATTAAATACTTGAATTTATATTCTCTAGAATGTTTAAAAAAATAATTTAAATATATGAAATGCATAAAATAATATATATAAATAAATATAAATTAACAGATTTTATACTCTAGAATGTTTTAATACATTCATGAAATTTAAATGTATGAAATAAATGCCAATCATTAATATTATAAATAAATATGCATATAAATATGTATATGAATAAATAAAAAATAAACTGATTTTAAACCCTCTGGAATGTTTTAATATATTTTTTAAAATTAGTACTAAAAGAAATAAATAGATAAACCAACACTGATTTTATACTTTCTAGACTGTTTAAACATATTTTTGAATATAATTTTATTAAAATTATAGATTTTAGTTGTGATTTAGTAAAAGGTTTGTTTAGTATACTAATCATATTTAATCACTGCTATGATTTATTAAATTCATTGTGACCAATGGGAACCTTGTTGTAATCTGAATCCAAAGGATGCCATGGAACAGATTAAGAACAAGAAATGGATCCAAACTGATTTTTCTTTACCAAGTCTTTACCAATCTTTCTCTCCTAATCATTTGGAACATTTAGTGTTTTCCAAATTGCTGAAACAATTAAACAGCGAGTCTCTACAGAGAGCACATCATCTGCCTGGTGCTCATAATAAACATTAAAGCACAACAACAGTATCTCAGCTTTGCAGAGAGCTCATATGCATGGTCTCCCAGGCCAAGCCTAAAACCCAAAAGAGGAAAGAGATCCCATCAGTTTCCTGTTCAGCTGAAAATCCATATTAGGATTCAAAGAGCAGTGTCAGCGGGAACAGAGCGTTTAGATTCACAAACTGGGGGGAAAATGGGTTATGAAGGAGGATCCCTCGGGCCATCTGAAAACGCCCCGGTGTTCATTCCGAGATGGCGGAGGACCCAGCGTGAGCGCCTGATTTCACACCACAGCATCTGGTCTCGCTCTGCCTCCATTTACACCATCTGCCTTAATAGTAACAGACAGCTACAGAAATGAGCACTCTGCCCCTTCATCCTCTCAGTCCATCTCTAATCAGCTAGATGTTGATACAGGTCAGCGGAAAAACCACATCACGATAACAAAGACAGGTGCAGGAGAGATTCAAGCAACTTTTAGTCTGGGTGAGAAATAGGTGTTTTAGTGACTTGATTCGAAGAATCTGGTTCAAAATAAGATCCTGCTCTGCTGTGAAATGTGGTTTGACAGTGATTTTCAGCCAGATACGGCTATTTGAACCCATCAAAACCCAGTAAATAAACATTACTGCGGTTTTAACCACATTGCAGAAAGCAGATGTGCACTTTTCAGAAAGAGGGAAGCAACATTACTTATGTTAGAGGTCGAGGAACAGTGTGTTGACAAATCTGATACTTAATGCATGTGAAATGCATTGTATTTCATTCATCATTCATATTGCATAAGGGCTCTCTAATCAAGGACGCCTGAAAAGATGTTGTTTATAATCTCTCATAAAAGTATGAACCTCAGTGTTACATTTTTTACTGTTTAAACAAAGGGAATTGAAGTGTCTCAAAAGGCCAAACAGAACATAAGAGTGAAAATGCAGAGCCTAAAGTCAATCTGAACTGTTTTTACACAACGATTCCCTGTGTGACAGTTAAAGCAGGGAAAAAGGAAAACATAAAAATAAAAACTAATCCAAAACGGTCATAAAAAGTAGCATCTCTCATTGATGGGCTACTAAAATAACCCTGGTCTCCTGGAGTTCATCATGTTCAGGTAAGACTGACTTTATGGCTGGGCTCTCAGTGACTGACCACAATGGTAAATATTTAAAAAATAATGCCAGTTAATTTGCATTTTAATTCTTTTATATGTTCCTCAACAAAACCCAAATGTCAGCTACAGCCTAATTAAAGCTCCAGTCCTCTGTTGAAGCACAAAATGTTGTCTAATACTCCTGGGGAAAAAAAGAAGAAGAAGTAAACAAATCCACTGGCAATTGTGTAAACGGGAATATGAAGAAAGTGTACATTGTATAAGGGGTCACTGAGACGCCAAACATAATTAAACTCTCTGACTGAAGACTTCTGAAACATGTTACCAAGTTGCTATTTTTAAACTATGGAGTCCCAAACATAAAATAAGTGTGACAAGTGTGTATAAATCTTATCTTGACTGTGTTTGAACCATGAACCTCTGTATGACAGTAAAAACAGAAGGTCTGACCTGCTGGTAGTTCTCCTCTTGCGGTTTAAATGTGTGATCCAGCGGCTGAAACCTTAGATTCACATGAGGAAACTGATGAAGCCAGTAAGTCCACCAAGGAGCGATATAATCAACCCGCGCAGACGACATCCTTCAGCAGTCGAGGAGACGAATAAATCACTTCCCCAGATAGAGACGGTTGGACAATTTGGGTGTTTCTTTCCCGTGTTTCTCTCCGCTGTCTTGTCTTCTCAAACAAAAGCCATGGATTTTTAGATTGGAAAGACTGTGTATTGAAGCAAAAGTGCTGAAAGGTACATAAGAAGATCTCCGAATACTTCCTCCAAATCGCAGCCCATGGGAATTCACGGGAAATGTGGAATTATTACATTAAATCCTGGTCTCGTGCCGCAGCCATTTCTGCGCGTGTTGTGCGCTCATTCCCTGATGGTAACTCGGGAGCGAGCTTGAATGAGCGCACGAATGAGACACGGGGTCGCGCCTGAATAGGAAAATGAAGATGAAACAGTTTCTTTCTTTTGGAACTTTTTGTGATGGTGGTTTAAGTGTGTTGAAAACGAGATTTAGTAGAGATTGAATATATATTATTGCTTTTGGAGTTTAGCTATAAATGACTTGTTTGAATAAAATATACTTAAATGAGATAAATTCTGAATGTGGTAATTTATATAAAATTATCTGACGCTATGCTGCCATCTATTGGGCAAATCAAGTAAATGCAGGCACTTGTACGTAAGATCAGGTTTACTTTTGTTTTCCTCCTCACATTTTAGGCAGAAGTAAAAGCCAGCTTTCTGCTCCACTAACTTTCCTAGTGAGATTATTTTATAATGTCAATCCTATAAGAACATGCTCTCCTTATGTTGGTTTGTGGGTAGATCGTAAAATGACAATCCTGTTGTGGTTTTGCACAGTAAAATGTACATTTGTTGAAACATCAGCAATAAATTATCTTAATAAACAGTAGTAGTTTCGGGAACTCGAAGGACAGTAATTGCTAGTCAACCTTTTTTCCATGTAGTTTAAAAAGAAATGATGCAAATTAGAATTATTGTTTGAAACGTTTTATAATAGACTTACAAAATGGAAGTGATCCATTTCATGCAATGACCCACCCACAAACATTACCTTGTGTATTTCAGAGAAAGACTCCATGATCAGAGACAAGAAGGGATGTGTCAGTTTTATAACATCTATGGAGGTTTAGACTGACTTTGTACCAAATGCCATTTGTAGTTAAAATACCTCAAATATTATGGGGTTTCTAAACAAGCAATTTAAATGATGGTAATGGGAGGAGCTTATGAGAATATGCACCAAACTATGCAAGTTATGTCAGCAAGATTTTTCCCATGTTTTATGCTTGCCAATATACTAAAACTGTTATTGTGAAACTGTTATTGTGAAATAGGTTTTGCTTTAATTGTAAAGCTATTATAAATTTATTGTAATTCCTATTTTAATAAAATGCAAATTTATTCCTAGCAAAGCTGAATTTTCAACATCTAATCTGGTGCTTAATTTATCATCAATTTTAAACAAAAGATGTACTAATTATATCAGCATTTATTTGAAATGGAATGTTATTGGAAAAATGGAAGTCTTCGCCGATCAATGTGTCCTTAAAATTACTAATTTCTTAAATTATATATATATATATATATATAAAAATATCTTATTGACCCCAAAAGATGGGATGGGAGTGTATGCCTTCCACAACCTAAACAAGCATGATTTTTTTTTTTAATAATCAAACAGATCAAAAACCGTGAACAGTATAGACAAATCACAGAGCAACACTTAATTTTTTCCACTTTTATTCCAACATTTTGTACAAGAGAGACATCTACTTCAGCTCCTTTACAGCCAGACCTGAAACCAGAGAGAGAGAAAGAGATTGGTCACAAAAACCTTAGATTCAAACCTTAGTCATGGTCTAACAGTTGTAAGTGTTAGTGAACCGGTGGAACTGAAATCTCAGTGATGCGAAACTCAGCACTTGGTCCATTCATTGTTCTAGCAAGCGTGTAAATGCACAGTGGGCACAGAACAGGCCCAAAGTGTTTGGACAACTTGCACACTTCTCACAAACACCTGATGAATACAGCATTCCCATAACTTTCCAGTCAGTTGGGAGCATTTGAAAATTCAAATCACTTAAAAGAACCTCACAAAATATAATATAAACTAAGAGCTGAACTATAATATGCAACTTTAACATTAACAGCTTTACTTCAAGCCTGAAAAAGTTAACATTCCCTGTTTATAGGTTACGGTTCCTATGAGAGTTCTGACTCAACCCTGGGTTCAATGAGAAATTCACATTACAAGATCCACTACATGTTCATTGATGTCCAACAAAAATGACACTTCTACAGCCAAACATTTAGTCTACATAAGTGGTTCTGAAACAGAGGCCCGGGGCTCACTAGGGGGCCTCAAACTTCATGAGCATGAGCAAGGGGATGAGCATGAAAATAAGACATTTCTTATTTGGTTATTTATAACAAATGTACATTTTTCTAGTTATGCAAAGCTCTAAAATATTTTATTGGGTAGAAACCGATTAAGGAGTGGCCTTCAAATATTGCTGTTGATTGGGGGGACCTTTCAAGCCAAAAAGTTTGAGATCCACTGGTCTAGATCCTTAGATCTACCACCATTAACACTATTACTGTTGTGTTATAATCTTAATTGCACTTCATCACTGTATCTTCATTTGCTGTTGAAGACTGACCTGGTGGCAGGGACTGCTTGAGCTTCTCAGCCTTCTCTTTGTCTGTGATGACCAATGTGTAAAGGTATCTGCTGCAGCGGACCTTGAACTTCACATTGTCTTTGTTCTTCTTGATCTTGACAGCTGTTGGAACGGCGCATGAATTTAGAGAAATCCTCAACACTAGTAAACATTTTTCCAGTAGCTAATGCAGATGCTAAATATTGTTCGATGTGTTAAAATAACTATTTTTTGCACAATACTTAGCAGTGTCACAAAGTCTCAGGCATGTCGAATTTAGTCCTTACTATACCATTATGACCTTTAAGATGAACAGTACAAAATCTGTTCAATCTTAAAGGGTTAGTTCACCCAAAATTAAAAATTCTGTCATTTATTACTTGCCCTCATGCCGTTCTACACTCCTAAGACCTTCGTTCATCTTGGGAACACAAATTAAGATATTTTAGTTGAAATCCGATGGCTCAGTGAGGCCTCCATAGGGAGCAATGTACGCTTCCTCTCTCAAGATTCATAAAGGTACTAAAAACATTTTTAAATTGGTTCATGTGAGTACAGTGGCTCAATATTAATATTATAAAGCGATGAGAATATTTTTGGAGCACCAAAAAAACTAAATCAAGACTTATTTAGTGATGGCCGATTTCAAAACACTGCTTCAGGAAGCATCGGATCAAATAAATCAGTGTGTCGAATCTGCTGTTCGGAGCGCCAAAGTCACGTGATTTCAGCCGTTGGCAGTTTGACACGCAATCTGAATCATGATTCGATTTGCTGATTAATTTATGCTCCGAAGCTTCATGAAGCAGTGTTTTAAAGTCGGCCATCACTAAATAAGTCGTTATTTTGTTTTGTTTTTTGGCACAAAAAATATGCTCATCACTTTATAATATTAATATTGAACCACTGAACTCGCATGAACCGATTTAAATGTTTTTAGTACATTAATGGATCTTGAGAGTGGAAATGTCATTGCTGGCTATGGAGGCCTCACTGAGCCATCGGATTTCAACAAAAATATCTTAATTTGTGTTCCGAAGATGAACAAAGGTCTTACAGATGAAGAACGGCATGAGGGCGAGTAATAAATGACAGAATTTTCAATTTTGGGTGAACTAACCCTTTAGGCCAATGTTCGTCAATCTGGGTCCTGGAAGACCCCAGTAATGCACAATTTGGATGTCTTCCTTTTTTAATATGTGATTTACACATCTCATTTCAAGGTGTGACAGATGTAAATGTTAGTGAACCGGTGGAACTGAAATCTCATAGTGATTCGAAACTCAGCACTTGGTCCATCATTGTTCTAGCAAGCGTGTAAATGCACAGTGGGCACAGAACAGGCCCAAAGTGTTTGGACAACTTGCACACTATAGTCTTTTGCCTTGACTACACCAATACTTTTTCATTTGTAAACATTTTTCTCTGTTTTGGCCTTCCGTCCACACGGAGATGCCGTTTTCATCAACGAAAACAAAAAAAGCTCTCAAGTACATAAATTTGAAAAAGCTGTTTTTGCTTTTTGTAGTATGGGCGGCGAAAAATGGACGCAACTGAAAACAATGGCACACGTTTAGTCATGTGACATACCGTACCCATTTATATCTATGGTTATGCCGGCATTTTTGTACCTGCGGTTTACGGTTATAGTGTTGCTAAAGAGAAATGTTCCTTTGTAGAATCTTCATATTATATTCCTGCAAAGATGACAGAGTTTACTCACAATTGCTGTCCTTCGGCAAAACATGAAAACTGGTTTTAGACCATGCAATTTTGAGTGCGACCTGGACGCAACAGCGTCAGGATATTTTGCTAATAAAACAATAGTGCCAGAAGAATACTGTGAGAACTTTATTATGTCTGCTCTCTCTGTATCATCTTGTGAGCTTCTCTTATGTTTAACGCATGCACAGTAAAGGTGATTTTAAGGGTTTGATCACCCAAAAATGAAAATTCTGTCATTTATTACTCACCCGTAAGACCTTCGTTAATCTTCGGAATGCAAATTAAGATATTTTTGTTGAAATCCGATGGCTCAGTGAAGCCTGCATAGCCAGCAATGACATTTCCTCTTTCAAGAACCATTAATGTACTAAAAACATTTAAATCAGTTCATGTGAGTTCAGTGATTCAATATTATTATACAGCGACGATAATATTTTTGGTGTGCCAAAAAAAAAAAAAAAAAAACAACTTAAAAAGTGATGGCCGATTTCAAAACAATGCTTCAGGAAGCCTTGATGCGTTATGAATCAATGTATCGCATCATGATCGCCAAAGTCACGTGATTTCAGCAGTTTGACAAGCGATTCGAATCATGATTCGACACAGATGAATCATAACGCTCCGAAGCTTCCTGAAGCAGTGTTTGGAAATCGGCCATCACTAAATAGTCATTATTTTGTGTTTTTGTCGCTCCAAAAATATTCTCGTAGCTTTATAATATTAATATTGAACCACTGAACTCACATGAACTGATTTAAATGTTTTAGAACATTAATGGATCTTGATAGAGGAAATGTCATTGCAGGCTATGCAGGCCTCACTGAGCCATCGGATTTCAACTTTCAAAATATCATAATTTGTGTTCCGAAGATGAATGAAGGTCTTACTGGTGTGGAACGACATGAGGGTAAATAATAAATGACATTTTAATTTGTGGGTGAACTAACCCTTTAAGCATTTTCAGACGTTTCGGTGTGAATGAGCAACTTTTGGAAAAGGCTAGTGTGGACAGGAAGAGTCTACAAACAGTTTTCAAATGTATCCCAATGAATGCAGACATTAGCCTAATGTCAGATATCCAATACAGTCCTCCAGGATTGAGATGCACTGCCATCAGTTATGTGAATACTTGAACAATGCAATTTACTTATTAGATAACATGAGTATACAGACCCTCTGTTACAATATACAGCACTACACCAGCAATACATGAAGCGAAAAGCCTCCTCAGAGATCATAAATGGACTATGACTGATTTATTTAAAACTAAACTTACACTTTGCATCCTTCCTCCTTGCTGTAAGCAGGAAATCTTTGATTTCTTCAATTTTGCGTGGCTGTAAAGACAAAAAGCACATTTGAGACATTCACATGTAACGTTAATAGCACTCGGATCATTCTCAATGTGTTAAAATCAGTAACACTGTCTCCACAGAATAAGCTTTCCCACTTGTTCCCGATTCCGACATTTCTAGATGATCCATGAGCGCGACAATCATTAGCCGCCTCCTTCGTTTCAAAGATCATATAAACTACTTTTTATTAAATTTTAGCAAATTTTTAAAACAAAAGACACCAATACTGATCAACAGAATTTAATCAATCAATTAGTAAAACAATCCTACTGCAAATACAAACATATCCTCACCATTTTGTTTCAGGAGCGACTCAACCCTGCAATGCAACAAAACAGACTTTATTAACACTTTTCCTCACAACTTCCGGTAAATATTCAGTTTAATGACACATTTATACATATGCTTTCACACGATACGTTTTTTAATTGTGTATATTGACGGATGGATGCAGATTTACATGGATTATTTTGATAGAGCTAAACTGCTAACACTTACACGTCCTGCGAGCGAGGGGGGAAAAGGGGCGGGACTTCCGCGTGAATCCCTAATATAAACGGGCTACGGTAGCTCGAGAGGGACTTTCCAGTCTAGCAAGTCAAAACTCACAGTGACATCTGCTGGTTAAGCATGAATATATCTACATGTCATATAGTAATACATTAATCGAAAGACTATACTGAATATTTGTACTTAAAAAAAAAAAAAATGTCACTCCATGTTAATAATTTGCGCCATTTAAATGAAAAAGTAAAGACATTTTATTATCATTGTTGTTGTTGTAGGCTATAGTTATTGCCTTGTCTACACTTCGTTGTCTTCATATTTTGACAAATAAAAAAGACACACAAAAAAAAAAAAAAAAACAGAAACCAAAAAAATAAATGGTATCTTCCTCTTTATAGGCCCATGTAAATTCTACCTAAATCTTGATATTGAATAAAAAAAAATGACCCAGGAGAATGATTTTATAAAATGTGAAGCACTGATAAGAAAAATGTTGCTGGATATTAAACAATCTTCAGATCATATTTATTACATTTACAGTACATAATCATTACATTCATACATTACATTTATGGTCAAGATAAATAATTGGGATAGACATTATATATATATCAGTTTTAAATCATATTTAAATCAGTTCATGTGAGTGTGGTTCACCTTAATATTATAAAGCGATGAGAATACTTTTTTGTGTGCCAAAAAATAAAAAAATAAAAAAATAAAAAAATAAAATAAAATAAAATAAAATAAAATAAAATAAAATAAAATAAAATAAAATAAAATAAAATAAAATAATGGAGCATTCGGAGCGTCAAAGTCACGTGATTTCAGCAGTTTGGCGGATTGATACGCGATCCAAATCACTGATTCAACTCAAAATATTCATAGCGCTTCGAAGCAGTGTTTTGAAATCGGCCATCAATAGATATTTTTTTTAAAAAAATTTGTTTTTTTTGTTTTTTTTTGGCGCATAAAAAATATTTTTTGTCGCTTTATAATGTTAAGGTAGAACCACTGAACTCACATGAACTGATTTAAATATATTTTTTAGTACCTTTATGGATCTTGAGAGCCTCACTGAGTCATCGGATTTCCTCAAAAATATCTTAATTTGTGTTCCGAAGATGAACAAAGGTCTTACGGGTGAGTAATTAATGACAGAATTTTCATTTTTGGGTGAATGCCCTTTAACAGGAAAGGTCAATATTAACACACACACACACAAACACACACACACACATACATATATGTATGTATAGTATACATATATGTATATATACTATATATATATATATAGCCCTTTAAAAGAAACGAGTGAATCATTGATTTGCTAGCTCTGATTCCCCAGGTGAAAAAAAATACACTTCTATAATGTACTTAAAGTATTTTCACGCACTAATTTTGTACTTAATATTCTAAAAATTCTTCTTTAGTACTACTTAAGATCATCTTAAGAACATCTAAGTGTACTCAACTGTGCTATTTTGAGACACCATGAAATATGAACTAAAATGTGCTTTTAATATGCTATCTTTGTATTTAAAAAATGCATTTAGATGCTACTTACAGTGCATTTGAACCCATAGTGTACTACAAGTGGTAACGAAATATATTTTTTAAATACAGAGATAGTATATTAAAAGCACATTTTAGTTCATATTTCATGCTGTCTCAAAATAGCCCAGTTGAGTACACTTAGATGTTCTTAAGATGATCTTAAGTAGTACTAAAGAGGAATTTTTAGTATATTAGGTACAAAATTAGTGTGCAAAAATAGAGCACTTTAAGTACATTATAGAAGTGTACTTTTTTTCACCTGGGTCTAAACAGCCATCAAAAAAAGGTGCGTGTAGAAGAATCTGGGAGATAGGTAGGTTTTTCACTTCAAACAAGTTATGCACATCTGTCATGCATGCACATGCACATCAATAATTCACACATCTGGCTCTTGAATTTATTTCAGCTCATCTTCTGGATTCTTGAGTGACATCTGCAGCTTCTCTGCACTTAATTAATAAAGGTAGACTCCACCGCTGCCCTCCTCACTCTAATTACTGTCCCAATGGCTCATATGCGTTTCGGCCCACGTAGAAGGCATAGGGCAGATCCCACAGCTCGCTTCCCTCCACTGAGCAGAATGCTGATTAGGTTCATTTGGCTCAGTGTATTTGCTGCTTCCATTCAGGGAATTTATTAAAGCCTGTCCGACCTCAGTCAGATGTTAAAGAAGGTAGGTTTGGTGCAGGTTGGGCATTAAAACTTAAAATCTGAAAAGCATATTTCAGATGGTTGATGAGGTGCACATTTCCTCATTTGTCTTGGATTACAGTGCACAGATTTTATAATACTATTTATCATTCTACATTATGTTTCCATATTTTTTTGCAGTCATTTTGATGCACTGGCACTAGATGGCAGATTATGCTCATAGAACAAAGACAGCTGCATGATGCACAAGAGAAGGAGAGGAAAGAGGGCACTCTCTGACCATTTACTGAATCTGTATTTCCAATATACAATAAACCTCAGTCCTCTGACTAAATTCCTCAATTCTAATGTTATGAAACTGTAAAACTGATTATTTTTGATTGATGTGCTGTTATGCAAGGCCTATAATATAATACCTGGAGAAAAATATTTGTTAGAATTCTTGTTCATTAGTGGCAGGTGCTTGGTTGAATGATCCAGCCTTGACCATTTGGATCACACTTATGATCTTCATTACCTGATGAAAACATTCCTTAGGCTCACTTTGAAGGAGGGACCTGAGGAATCAGAACAGTACATAGAAACTAGAAATGATTACTAGAAGGTCTGCATGGGCAGGCACATATTTTCTTCAAAAGAATTTTTTTTATTGAGCATCCTGTTCAAAATTCTCACCTAGCGGGCTACAGACTTAAAGGGATAGTTCACCCAAAAATGAAAATTTGATGTTTATCTGCTTACCCCCAGGGCATCCAAGATGTAGAGGACTTTTTTTCTTCAGTCGAACGCAAATTATGATTTTTAACTGCAACCGCTGCCGTCTGTCAGTCAAATAACAGCAGTGATTGGGAACTTGAACAATAAGAGTCGAAAAAACTTCCATAGACAAATCCAAATTAAACCCTGTGGCTCGTGACGGCACATTGATGTCCTAAGACACGAAACGATCGGTTTGTGCGAGAAACCGAACAGTATTTATATAATTTTTTACCTCTAATACACCACTATGTCCAACTGCGTTCAACTTCCGGTTAGTAAGGTCTGATCGCGCTCTGACAACGGAAGTGATGTCTCGCGCTCATTGAAGTATATGGGTGAGACATCACTTCCGTCATCACAACGCGTTTTTTGACCTCACTAAAAGGAAGCTGAACGAAGTTGGACATAGTGGTGTATTACAGGTTTTAATTTGGATTTGTCTATGGAAGTTTTTTCGACTCTTATTGTTCAAGTTCCCAATCACTGCTATTATTTGACTGACAGACGGCAGCGGTTGCAGTTAAAAATCATAATTTGCGTTCGACTGAAGAAAAAAAGTCACCTACATCTTGGATGCACTGGGGGTAAGCAGATAAACTTCAAATTTTCATTTTTGGGTGAACTATCCCTTTAAATCTCAGACTTCTGATTCTTCTGTTTGCATGAAATAGCCAATAGCTTAAAGGGTTAGCTCACCCAAAAATGAAATTTCTGTTATTAATTACTCACCTTCATGTCATTCCAAATCCCATAAGACTTTCATTCATCTTCGGAACACAAATGAAGATATTTTGATGAAATCCGAGAGGGTTTTTTTATCCACCATTGAAAGCAACGAAATTACCACATTCAGAAAAGTAGTAAAAAACATTGTTAAAATAGTCAATGTGACTACAGTGGTTCAACCTTAATGTTATGAAGTGATGAAAATACTTTTTGTGCACAAAAACAAAACAAATATAACGACTTTATTCAACAATTTTTCCTCTTCCCTGTCAGTTTGTTACGCAGTTGGTGCAGTGCTGTGTCTGTGTTTACATCCGAATGCGGCTCATTATTGGCCGGCTCCTGCGTCAGCATCACGCGCATGCCTCGTGCTGCTCACGCAAACAGGCGTCATACAATACTGATTCGCCGTTCGGACGTAGAACCTGGAAGCACTGCAAAGAAAATAGCATAGCTGAATGACAGGGGAGAGTAATTAATGACAAATTTCATTTTTACTAACCCTTTAACCCTTAAATGCATACCTCGGGTCTTTAGTGACCCGGGACGTCATTCACTACCCTCCTCCTTGTTCATTTTTTAAAGTTAGACATCAACCTTCTTGGTATTCCTCAATCAATTCATTATAAAAAATATAACAAGAAAAAATCATAAAATTATAAAAGAATGCCTATTTTTGTATTTATTTTTTGAAAACATTTTATAGGGTCGCAAACGACCCAAGGTGTGTATTGTTACGGTATGCTGGTGCAGAGATGAGGCAGATACGGATTTCCACAATAATAGATGCTTTTTAATAAACAAAGGTAAGGAACGCCAGACATACACATTAACAAAACAGAGAACGGACCAGGAGTGAAGGGAGTGAGTGCAATATATGGGGAGTGCTGACAATAGAGTCCAGGTGCAGGTGATCTGTGATGATGAGGAGCTGACGAGGGAAGTGTGTGCAGGTGAGGAGAACAGGAGGATTCTGGGAAATGGAGTCCAGGGAAACAAGGGATCTGTAACAGTACCTCCCCCTCCCGGTAGGCGCGTCCTCGCGCCGTAGATGTAACAACCGGGAGGGGGGCGGGCGCCCTGGAGACCTCAAACCGGAGCAGGGGAAGGAGTAAACTGGAGTGGAGGTCTCCAGGGCAGGTCCAAAAACCATGGCGGGTCAGGAGCCGTGGGTAGCCATGGGGGGTCAGGAGCCGTGGGCAACCATGGCGGGTCAGGGGTTGAAGGCAGCCATGGCGGGTCAGGAGCCGTGGGCAGCCATGGCGGGTCAGGGGTTGAAGGCAGCCATGGCGGGTCAGGAGCCGAAGGCAGCCATGGCGGGTCAGGTGCAGCGGGCAGCCATGGCGGGTCAGGTGCAGCGGGCAGACATGCAGCGGGCATACATGGCGGGTCAGGTGCAGCGGGCAGCCATGGCGGGTCAGGTGCAGCGGGCAGCCATGGCGGGTCAGGTGCAGCGGGCAGCCATGGCGGGTCAGGAGCCGAAGCCTTCGAGGCGTTGAGCCCAGGCGTCGCTGAAGGACTGGCGGGTGATGGCGGAACCGAAGGCTCCGCCGACCGAAGCGCAGCCGGGGCTCCAGAAGGCCGCAGTTGAACACAGACGACAGACAACAAAGTGAACACTAGGGGGAGTGAGGAAGCCAACTGGAAGCGAGGGACGGAGGGACGGAGCGGAGACGGAGGAGTGCAGTCCAGAGGGGAAGGCAGGCTGACGAGGGACCAAGGTGTGAACGGGGGCAGGATGGAGACTTGTGAGGCTGGAGGACTGATGGGCAACGGTGGAGCAGAGGGAGGTTGGAGCCAGGGTGTAGGTAATCGCCCAGAGGTCCGAGGTGGAGATCTGGGCGAGGGGGCTTGAGGTGAAGGTTCAGTGAAGACAGACATGGGAGGCGGGAGAGGGAGGCAGGGAGGGAAAACAGTCTTTGGGCTGGAGGGTTCAAAAACACAGTTCATAGGAGCAGTAGGTTCGGCGGCGGCGGCGGCGGCGGCGGCTGGAGCGGCTGGCTCGGCGGCGGCGGCTGGAGCTGAGGGCTCGTAGGCGGCGGCTGGAGCTGAGGGCTCGTAGGCGGCGGCTGGAGCTGAGGGCTCGTAGGCGGCGGCTGGAGCTGAGGGCTCGTAGGCGGCGGCTGGAGCTGAGGGCTCGTAGACGTCGGAGACTGGAGAACTTTGCTCGGCGGCGGAGACTGGAGAACTTTGCTCGGCGGCGGAGACTGGAGAACTTTGCTCGGCGGCGGAGACTGGAGAACTTTGCTCGGCGGCGGAGACTGGAGAACTTTGCTCGGCGGCGGAGACTGGAGAACTTTGCTCGGCGGCGGAGACTGGAGAACTTTGCTCGGCGGCGGAGACTGGAGAACTTTGCTCGGCGGCGGAGACTGGAGAACTTTGCTCGGCGGCGGAGACTGGAGAACTTTGCTCGGCGGCGGAGACTGGAGAACTCTGCTCGGCGGCGGAGACTGGAGAACTCTGCTCGGCGGCGGAGACTGGAGAACTCTGCTCGGCGGCGGAGACTGGAGAACTCTGCTCGGCGGCGGAGACTGGAGAACTCTGCTCGGCGGCGGAGACTGGAGAACTCTGCTCGGCGGCGGAGACTGGAGAACTCTGCTCGGCGGCGGAGACTGGAGAACTCTGCTCGGCGGCGGAGACTGGAGAACTCTGCTCGGCGGCGGAGACTGGAGAACTCTGCTCGGCGGCGGAGACTGGAGAACTCTGCTCGGCGGCGGAGACTGGAGAACTCTGCTCGGCGGCGGAGACTGGAGAACTCTGCTCGGCGGCGGAGACTGGAGAACTCTGCTCGGCGGCGGAGACTGGAGAACTCTGCTCGGCGGCGGAGACTGGAGAACTCTGCTCGGCGGCGGAGACTGGAGAACTCTGCTCGGCGGCGGAGACTGGAGAACTCTGCTCGGCGGCGGAGACTGGAGAACTCTGCTCGGCGGCGGAGACTGGAGAACTCTGCTCGGCGGCGGAGACTGGAGAACTCTGCTCGGCGGCGGAGACTGGAGAACTCTGCTCGGCGGCGGAGACTGGAGAACTCTGCTCGGAGGAGACTGGAGAACTCGGCTCGGAGGAGACTGGAGAACTTGGCTCGGAGGAGACTGGAGAACTTGGCTCGGAGGAGACTGGAGAACTTGGCTCGGCGGAGACTGGGGTTGAGGGCCATTTCATCCCCTCAAATACAATTAAAATCCCCACAGGCACTGGAGCTGGCTCTGTGGGGACTGGAGCTGGCTCTGGAGATACTGGAGCGGGCTCTGGAGATACTGGAGCGGGCTCTGGAGATACTGGAGCGGGCTCTGGAGATACTGGAGCGGGCTCTGGAGATACTGGAGTGGGCTCTGGAGATACTGGAGCGGGCTCTGGAGATACTGGAGCGGGCTCTGGAGACACTGGAGCGGGCTCTGGAGACACTGGAGCGGGCTCTGGAGATACTGGAGCGGGCTCTGGAGATACTGGAGCGGGCTCTGGAGATACTGGAGCGGGCTCTGGAGACACTGGAGCGGGCTCTGGAGATACTGGAGCGGGCTCTGGAGATACTGGAGCGGGCTCTGGAGACATTGGGGCCGCTTTCTTCCTCCTCCTCCGCTTACTGGGCCCAGTAGCGGAATATGGGTCCAGCCTGGGGCAGGCAGGGAGTTCGCTGGAGCGGTATGCGGAGGAAGCCGGAGGTTGACTGACTGGCCCGGCCAACCGTGTTTCTGGATGGACCGGACGACAACACTGATCCTGAACCTCTTCTACTAAGAAATTGGAGCCATTCAACCACAAAATTAAATTGATAGTGTCGCTTAAGGAGAAACAAAAAACAGGTTCATCAAAACGGATAGTGTCGTCATCCAATCCATCCAAAAACAAGGAGATCAACTGAGCATCAGGCCAGTCAGACAAGAAAGCAAGCTCCACGAACTCCTCCACATACCTCTCCAGCGAACGTCCTACCTGCAGGAGCCCGATAATGCGTTCGCTGGCTGTTAGAAGAGTGAGAGGCGCTGGAGGAGCAGGAGCCAGGGAGCTGGTGGAAGTCTCCATTTTTTTTTTGTGGCAAATCCGGTCGGTTTGGGTCCGTTCTTCTGTTACGGTATGCTGGTGCAGAGATGAGGCAGATACGGATTTCCACAATAATAGATGCTTTTTAATAAACAAAGGTAAGGAACGCCAGACATACACATTAACAAAACAGAGAACGGACCAGGAGTGAAGGGAGTGAGTGCAATATATGGGGAGTGCTGACAATAGAGTCCAGGTGCAGGTGATCTGTGATGATGAGGAGCTGACGAGGGAAGTGTGTGCAGGTGAGGAGAACAGGAGGATTCTGGGAAATGGAGTCCAGGGAAACAAGGGATCTGTAACATGTATGAGTATACGTATATTTTTTCTGCACAATAATTTAATCTTAGATGACGGAATAAGTGCAATTCACCTTTATTCCACAAGGTGGCAATGTCTGAAACACAATGCTGAAGTGACGACTCATTCAGACAGAAAACAAAATAATAAGAAAAACATGAAATGGCTCTGTGATTTACTGCAGAACAAGTACTGAACACAATCAAATATGACTGTAACTGTTACTGGATGGATCTGGTGAAGCTGTTAGCGATCAAAATATTGATTTTGAAGATGTTGAAAATTATATAATTTTGAGAATATGTTTGAGATCGCGAATGGGCTCATATTCGTGACCTCAAATATAAAACTAGCCCATTAATTGCTGAATTTACTGGGAAATGAGCTCTGACGAGGACAGTGATGATGGCATAAAACATCTGCTCAAACTGAAAGCTTTCAAGCTCCAAAAGGTAACAAAATATGATTTATTTTATTCTTCTGTAATTGTTACTCTAATATCAGTTTTATATTATTGCGACAGGTAGAGATCCTTCCGTGTTAGATATAGATCCGGGTCGATAAAGACCCGAATATGTAAGAATGATTGGCGAAACAGTCATGCATTTAAGGGTTAAATGAGGCTGCTATATAAGCACATAGTTCACACTGCCAGTGACTTTGTCGCTGTATGTTATAGTCTCTATAAACCTTAACTAAACAATTTAATAATCAATTAAAAAGGCCATCTTCTGGTCAGATGAGGGAATTCATTCGGCGTGACCCTCACAGTGCATAAAGGTTATTCCCTAGACATTAAGTGTACATCAGCTGTACACCTGTTATAGCGGTGCATTATGAGATTGAATAAGTGTACTCGATAATGTCCACTATGGACACCACTACAAATGGCTGTCCACCTCAAATAGTGCTCTATTTCAGACAGTGGTCTCAAACTCAATTCCTGGAGGGCCACAGCTCTGCACAGTTTAGCTCCAACCAGCTCCAACTCACACCTGCTTGGAAGTTTCTAGTAATCCTGAAGACCTTGATTAGCTGGATCAGATGTGCTTGATTAGGGTTGGAGCAAAAGTGTGCAGAGCTGTGTCCCTCCAGGAATTAAGTTTGAGACCAATGATTTAAGGATTTATAGAAGGTGATTTCAGACACAGCCATTGTTGCTCATGTCGCCGGAAGTCGTCAGCTCTCCAGTGAAAACAAATGAGAACATGTCGCTTTGTCACTGGCGGTGAACATGCCTTCAAAAGTCACCATGAAATCAAAATGGACAATTCTTATTTTTTATGGAATATGGCAGTATTTATTATAAATGATTTATCTTTGCAAATCATTTTTTTTTAAAATTCATGTGCCCTCGTAAACTTTAATCCAAATAACTGGCGGGATGGTGGGGCAAACTGTCACTCATGTGAGATCCACCAAAAGCAAACCACAATCATCCAGTCAGTTCATAGTTTTCAGTCACATGACTGTCACGGAGACCGGAGGTGGGCAAAACATCCATAGAACTGTATTACAGGCCTATTAATTTTATTAAAAGAAGAAAATCAAAAATATGTGAATAAAATGCAAGTTTTGGGCACCGGTGATCCATATCCAGCACCTGCTGCAGTGTTTACAGCCAGACATTCTAAAACCCTTAACATGTAAAACACTTAAAATGCCTTAATGTACTGAAACAGTTATATTAAAAGACCAAATTCAATATACACCTTATTGCTGATCAATACTACAGGCGATATGAGCCCAGAATGCATGTGAACGCAATGTGTTAAAGTGTTTTCTTATAGAAAAACGCTTAAAGAGAACCTATGAATTCCTCATAGACAAATTAAATTAAGTCCCACCCTACATTTTTTCTTGTTCAAGAACTTGTTTTACTCAGATACATCACAATAGGGAAGAAAAGACTATCACAACTTCCATTTCAGAATTCATTTTTGTATCTTACTAGCTTGGTGCTCAATTCCAATGTTTTTTGCCATTTATTTTTCACCTTACAAAAATGAATCATTGCAACAAAAAGAATCTCCTTAGGCATTTTTCACAATTGACTACCACAGCAGCACAGGGCTTTCCTTGCATACCATCTCTGAGCCATTAGAATAGGTGCGTGCCAAGTCTTCAGGCTCCGTTTTGACTAACGTACATCGTCGGTAATGACGCGCAGTCCATCACTCAGCCATTCAGGTGAGACAAACACAAGCTTCACTGTGTGTATAGCCAGAAGTAATGTGTGAAGCTGGCCCAGCATCAATCATGGTTTGGAGTCTGCTGGAACCATAAATGAGAATAAAAAGCATGGTTCATCCAACCATCATTAGTTTTGCTCAACTTAATTTCATTCTTAATTTCAAACCTGTAGCGCTGTAGGGCTACACTGAGATGGTAATGTATAGGCCTATATCTATAACTGGAATAAGACAAGAGCACCTGGAGTGGAAATAGCACTGGTGGAATAATGTGAAATGGAATTTTCAATTAGGTTTGCATAGGATCTGTTGAGGATTTTACACTTGAATATGGAATCAAATCAAATGTAAGCGTTCTCGTGAGCGCTAGTTCTACACATTTTTTTTCCACAAGAATATTTAAACAGTCCCACAGTGGTGAATTCATACACTGCTTTTGACAAGGGATTTTTCCTCATCTTTATATGCATTATGTGCATTGATTGGCAAGTATTGATTCTCACATCCTGGATTATAAGATGTTATCTGAAAGCAATCATACAGACTTAAGAGGATGAAGGACATATTTTTGCAAGGGAACAGAAAAGGCTATTTCGCCATGTTATACACTGTAACCGATTTCTGTAATTTGAACAGTATATTACTGTATTATGTACAGTAACATACTGTAAAATGTGTAAACAGCAAAGGATTATGTGAAAATATATATTTTTTTAACTGTATATGTGGAAGTTTAGGTTAATGGACAAAGGATGTACTGGTAACTCACCAAAAAAGTTAGTATATTATTACTATTTTATGTGAAACAAATATTTCCAAATGTTTTCACTTATAATGTTAACAGCAAACTAACATGATTCATCATGTAATTTTTTACGTCAGAAGGGTTTTGGTGTCTTTTTTTTTTTTTGGCCGGATCACCATCATAACGGTGCTTTAAATATAAATTAAATTGAGTTGGACCAACTCAATTTTTTAAGCCCAAAACGCAATTTAATTGAATTGGACCAACTCAATTTTTAAGCCCAAAACTCAATTGAATTTTAAAGTGAAAGCATCCCTATCCCAGCTTTTTAAAAACATAAAAAATTTATACCAACCCCAAACTTTAGAAGAGTATTTTACATCTTATTTACTAAAGAAAAAAAAAAAAAAAACTTCAAAAATCATCAAATTTTACTTCTTACTTTCATTTTACATCACTTCTTCATTAGTATTTTCTGAAAGTCAGCAATCTGTCAGCATTCTTTTGACACTCTCCTTACTTCCCATCCTTAGCTGTCTGCCCTGTGCCAACCTGATGCCGCCCATCTATGCTGGTGCCTGCTGGCCTTTCTTGCCGTCTATGTGCCTGTCAGTCTTCCAGAACCATGCTTCCAGCATTTCTACCCACTTTGTCAGTTCTGGCCGACAGCAGGACTATTTCAGTTGTCTGTTCCGCTCTTGGCTGGAATGCAGCGTTCTGTTGCCTTCACCACTTAATGTAAAAAGGACTGTCTCAGTTGCTGAATATATAGTATGCTCCAGAATTTATACTGCATTATAGCTGACACACTGGACTGACATACGCCGGAGACATTTGATGATAGACTTTGGCACATTTACCATTTTTATCATCCATTTGGCTGAATCAGAACTTAAAAAGATGAAAAGTGTTGGGGTTATTGTTCTCTGATGAGAAACTGCAGCTCTAATGGAATCAGGCACCTGAATTTTCTCTGACTGCCTCCCTGAATCACTTTCTCCCATCTAAGTGTTTTTCTTATTACCTGAATTGGGGAGCTGAGCCAGCAGGTTTCCATTTAGCTAATCAGACTTTTATATTTACATATATCTATATCTGCCATCATTCACATTATAGCATATAGTGGATCATTACTCCTTGTAATACCAGGCATCTCCTGGGCATTCTTTTGCTCTAATTGGACAATGTATTGCTTTATAACAGGGCTGTCTCATGAGGACTTTGGATATTCAAATTAAAATTCATAATTATCAGACTTTAATTCAAAGCCAATGTATTAACATAAAACAATTAAGAATAAAAAAGTGCCCTAATATATATATATATATATATATATATATATATATATATATATTAAAAAATGAAAAAAAAAAAAAAAAACTGCCATTTTGTGAGAAATCCCTTTCCTTGTCTTGGAAGTATTTGGAGCCATTATGCAATTCTTACATACTTGCACTGATTAACTGCAAAATGAACTTGATCTTTTCCAAATTTTTAATCTTTTACTTTCTTTTTCTAAGTCAATAAAAAGCCAAATTCCATCTGAGCCAAGCTGTGGCTTATTGGTAAGTGCTGAACCTTGGTGCTCAAGTTGAATGCAGTCTGTGTCGTGTCCCGTTTCCATTATCCCTCTGTCTCCCTGAATAGTGTACTAATCACTGTCAATAAAGTATGGCAACCCCAAAAAGTCAAGATTCACATTTGCTTTTAAAGTCTCCTCATACTCAAAATAAAACACCATATCTACAATTTATTACATTTGACTGGAGACTGGAACGCATATAATTTAGTTCGGAAGGACAGTGCTGCAGTAATGAAAACAGCCTTGTGATATGGTGGACGCTGACATTCTGATATAGTGTTCCATATCACACATGGGGTAATTCTGCATTCTGCTATTGCCTGCTGCTCCTTTGAGCCAGTCAAAGATCAGTCTCCACATCATCTCCAAACCGTGCTAAACCTTTACCCTGTTTTACTCTGCTGCACAGGAACTAACATATTAAATATTTATGGTCTTTAAGAATGTTATTTACTTCAGTCCCACAGTCTCTGACTTCTAGTGCTTGGTGAATTGCAGTACATAAAACATCTGGGAGCAATGACCTTGGGTTTGAAAAGTTGTTTGTAAATGGCAACTCTATAACTATTCCAATTAAAAATCATTGATTTGTGTTATTTTGAATTGTTTCAAATAGAATTTGTCATTTTGGTGCCATGGCATAAAATGGAAATGCAATCTGTTTTGACTGGTATCATAGGTTAATACTGCATGTTGGCATTGTAATAAGATAGCAGACTAATCATCTAATGGTATGCAAAACTAGTTCCAAACTAGTTCAAACTGCCAAAGTCACATGATTTCAGTTAATGAGGCTTCATTACATCATAAGTGTTTCGAAATTTCAGTGGTTCACCACTGGGGGGGCGTGACTTTGGCAGTTTGATACTCGCTCCAAACCACTGAATCGAAACAAAAGATTTGTAAAGCTTTGAAGCGGTGTTTTGAAATCGCCCATCACTAGATATTGTTTAATAAAGTCATTATTTTGGCGCACAAAAAGTATTCGTGTCGCTTCATAACATTAAGGTTGAACCACTGTACTAATGTGAACTTTTTTAAATACGTCTTTAGTAGCTTTCTGGGCATCTGAAAGTGTTAATTATTTTGCTGTCAATTAAGGCCTCACTGAGCCATCGGATTTTATCAAAAATATCTTAATTTGTGTTCTGAAGATGAACGAAGGTCTTATGGGTGTGGAACAACATGAGGGTGAGTAATAAATTAAAGAATTTTTTATTTTTGGCTGAACTAACCCTTTAATTTGACCATTTACACTACCGTTCAAAAGTTTGGGGAAGATTTTGATAAAATTTTGATGTTTTTAATAAAGTCTCTTATGCTCTTGTCTTGAGCAATGTTGGGGAAAGTTGCTTTTAAAAGTAATGTGTTGCAATATTCCGTTACTCACTAAAAAGTAACTAATTGCATTTCTGTAGTAGTTATATATCATAATGGTAGTAGTTAAGGCATCAACAAGCAGGGGTTATCTTTATGAAACTAATCAGACAAACGTTGACCCCCTAGTCCAAGCAATTAAGAAATGGGGGAAGGCACACTAGACACACTAATGTCCAAACCCAAGCCTGTGGCTGAATCATTTTTTCTAAGAATTTTTCAAAGGTTGTCCTGTCAACAGTGACTTGGTGGATTCAGAGAATGTGAGAGACAGTGTTCTTTTCTTATTATCATCAAGTCTGTGAACGGTTATATAAGGAATAAAGGTGTCTGCAAAGTTTGTATTGCTTTTTGGACTGTTAAATTCTTTGATTTTACCAGTGTAAACTTCAGATAAGCTTTTGAGCTCAGCATCAGATGAAATATTGTCAATAATGAGCAATCTTAATAAAGTTAGCTTTTAAAACTGACAGGTGTTGAGGAAAGATCTCCAATATTCTCTTCACATAACAATGATTGATTCTTTAAGAGGCCCTTAAAGGGGACATATCATGAAAATCTGACTTTTTCCGTGTTTAAGTGCTATACTTGGATCCCCGGTGCATCTACCACACCAGAAAACGTAAAAAAGGACAACCCAGTAACTTTGTTTTGGTACACCTTGCAAGCATGTGAAAAATAAGCATTCAGATTTCACTCACCTTGTGACGTAGGAAGGGGATCTAATTATAATATTTCCGTCCCCTGAATCTGTATGTTTCCACACATGGCGCCGCCATTTTGTTTTCACAAATGACAATGGTGTACCAGTTCTAACACTGGTCCTTGCGTGCAGTTGTCCTCACACAGTATAGCTACAACCCTGATCAAACACACTTGAATGTCTTCAGAATTACTAAAGCTACGTGAAGGAAGGTGAGTTGGGTTGGAGCAAAACTCAAGAACGACTGTCCCTGAGCTTGTGATATGTCTCAGTTATGTAAACATTATCACTGATCTGTTAACGGCTATAATAGTAAACTATGAGTCTCCATAAACTCCTGGCATCTGAGCCACTAAGGATGCAGAGGTGTAATTTTATTTATGAAGGGAATATGTAAAGACAAATTCATATACCAATATGTGCAAGTCACCATACACCAGACTGCTTTGTACACGAATGTCAGTAAAACACAGAATTTGCACAGTTGATTCTCAAAGATGGATCGATACCAACTGTTCATGATCCAATTTCATATATATTTTGTGATGTTTGCAAATTGTCTTTCTGAATGTGTTTCTTTAGCACGCTGCTAATGTACTGTTAAATGTGGCTAAATTTACCATTGTTTCTTACTGTATTCACATAGACCAGAGCCATGCCATTATTTTGATTTTTAACCTGAAAACACTTGTAATTCACTTATAATGAAGTCTGTTAATTCATAAACGCATCTCCATTCTTACTGAGTCTCTCCACCAGTGTGTAGCTTTAGCCACGTTAGCCGCGCAGCACGCTGTCAAACTCATTCAGAATCAAAAGTTAGCAAACGTCCACAAAATACAGTGGGTACGGAAAATATTCAGACCCCCTTAAATTTTTCACTCTTTGTTATATTGCAGCCATTTGCTAAAATCATTTAAGTTCATTTTTTTCCTCATTAATGTACACACAGCACCCCATATTGACAGAAAAACACAGAATTGTTGACATTTTTGCAGATTTATTAAAAAAGAAAAACTGAAATATCACATGGTCCTAAGCATTCAGACCCTTTGCTGTGACACTCATATATTTAACTCAGGTGCTGTCCATTTCTTCTGATCATCTTTGAGATGGTTCTATACCTTCATTTGAGTCCAGCTGTGTTTGATTATACTGATTGGACTTGATTAGGAAAGCCACACACCTGTCTATATAAGACCTTACAGCTCACAGTGCATGTCAGAGCAAATGAGAATCATGAGGTCAAATGAACTGCCTGAAGAGCTCAGAGACAGAATTGTGGCAAGGCACAGATCTGGCCAAGGTTACAAAAACATTTCTGCTGCACTTAAGGTTCCTAAGAGCACAGTGGCCTCCATAATCCTTAAATGGAAGATGTTTGGGATGACCAGAACCCTTCCTAGAGCTGGCCGTCCGGCCAAACTGAGCTATCGGGGGAGAAGAGCCTTGGTGAGAGAGGTAAAGAAGAACCCAAAGATCACTGTGGCTGAGCTCCAGAGATGCAGTCGGGAGATGGGAGAAAGTTGTAGAAAGTCAACCATCACTGCAGTCCTCCACCAGTCGGGGCTTTATGGCAGAGTGGCCCGACAGAAACCTCTCCTCAGTGAAAGACACATGAATGCCTGCATGGAGTTTGCCAAGATGGTGAGAAAAAAAATTCTCTGGTCTGATGAGACCAAGATAGAACTTTTTGGCCTTAATTCTAAGCGGTATGTGTGGAGAAAACCAGGCACTGCTCATCACCTGTCCAATACAGTCCCAACAGTGAAGCATGGTGGTGGCAGCATCATGCTGTGGGGGTGTTTTCAGCTGCAGGGACAGGACGACTGGTTGCAATCGAGGGAAAGATGAATGTGGCCAAGTACAGGGATATCCTGGATGAAAACCTTCTCCAGAGTGCTCAGGACCTCAGACTGGGCCGAAGGTTTACCTTCCAACAAGACAATGACCCTAAGCACACAGCTAAAATAATGAAGGAGTGGCTTCACAACAGCTCCGTGACTGTTCTTGAATGGCCCAGCCAGAGCCCTGACTTAAACCCAATTGAGCATCTCTGGAGACACCTAAAAATGGCTGTCCACCAACGTTTACCATCCAACCTGACAGAACTGGAGAGGACCTGCAAGGAGGAATGTCAGAGGATCCCCAAATCCAGGTGTGAAAAACTTGTTGCATCTTTCCCAAAAAGACTCATGGCTGTATTAGATCAAAAGGGTGCTTCTACTAAATACTGAGCAAAGGGTCTGAATAATTAGGACCATGTGATATTTCAGTTTTTCTTTTTAATAAATCTGCAAAAATGTCGAAAATCCTGTGTTTTTCTGTCAATATGGGGTGCTGTGTGTACATTAATGAGAAAAAAAAAAAAGAACTTAAATGATTTTAGCAAATGGCTTCAATATAACAAATAGTGACAAATTTAAGGGGGTCTGAATACTTTCCGTACCCACTGTATATTCCATACCTACGTGATCTGATATGCTGCATCACAAACAGTTTGTAATGATCCATTTTGAGAGTTATATTTTCTGTCTGAGCTTCTCCTGTATTATTTATGCCCCAGTGTATTGGAATCGCAAGCTTGGGGGTGGGGAGCATGAGCACATTTGCATTTAAAGGTACACACACCATATCAGCGCATTTTTCTCCCACCCAAAAATAGACAATTAAAATACGGTATAATAAAAAATCCATGGGGTACTTTGAGCTGAAACTTCAAAGACACATTCTGGGGACACCTGGGACTTATATTACATCTTGTAAAAAGGGGCATAATAGGTCACCTTTAAGTATGACTGAAACAATGCTGTATAAATATTTTCTCTCTAATCAAATTTAATCCAAACTAACAAGTTCTAAAGTATTTTTGTACAGTGTTCCATCAGTTTCAGTAAAAGTACTCAGATGTTCAACAAACGTTAATGGAAACAAATGTCATGAAATGATTCTGTTTTAGAATTTAAAAAAAATAAATAAATAAAAATTGAGCCACCATGATCATCTTCAAGATGATAAGCAAAGCAGAAATGGGGTTAATGTTGCATAGCTATGCAGATACGCAGAGTAAACAAGCCATTTACATTCCACAGTTGTCCCGTTTTTTTCGAATCCAGTAGAGTTCGCGTTGTTAAATATGTATAGTTGCAAGATGTTGAGTGCATATTTGATCAGAATTTCACATTACATGATAAAACTGCTGATGAGTCGAAAGACTGCAAATGAAGATCTGAACAAATTTCAGGAACTCCGCATTAAAAATATGCCTTAAAAGGCTAATCCTTAAGAAGATCCCAGTCTGAATGTCAAAAAGCAAGGAAGTGAGCTAAAGTGGTGGTATTCTTCTTTTTATTTCTTTATCCGTGGGCTTAATTAAAGCATTTGCACATTGAGTGTTTATCAACAAAAGAAATTGAGAAGAGAGATCTGTGAAGCGTGTCGGACTGCTATCAGTTTCCCTTAGCTGAGGACACACATCAACAAGTTTAGTGATCCTTGAGACTAATAACATCTATTTATGGATTTAACTCAATTTGCATTGTGTGTTAGACGGCCACAAACAAACACGCACTCCAAACGGACTGAATCCATAGTCTCCTCTTCATTACTTTTGTCTTTAATGGTGTTGCAGTATAATTCGTCAAAAATGGAAAAGATTGGTTTGTGAGTAAAATTGATGAAGATTGATGGAGGTAAAGGGAGAGAATGACTGTAAGTGAGGGATTGAGAGAACGAGACGAGGCAGACACTTCTCCAAGACCATTAAATCCAAAGGAAAGTTTTTTCAGCACCATGTGAGAAAGTTTTGTGATGGAATAGTGATTTTCAAAGTGATTAAAAAGCCATTACAGAAATGACTCTCTCAGGTAATTCGAAAGGTAGTTATTCAAACCCTTTTTGAGAAGCCTGGTAGGGAAGAGCACGCATTAAAGAAATGGCAGTTATTAGATGAAGATATTATGCAGGATTGCCCTTCTGAGAATGCACCTAGCAGAAATATTCTGTCTTTCTTAAAACAGGCAAATCCTCCGCAATTGATTATCCTTGTGTCTGATTTTATTTTTATCGCTGTTTCTCTCAGAGTATTGAAACATCTCAGGAAAATAATGAAAAATGTAAGCCCTTCCTTTATCAAGAGCAGCATATCAGTTTTGGATTTGAACAGTTCTTCACAGTAGCGGTTGACAGTGTGTGTGTGTGTGCGTGTGGCAATTTGAAATTGGAAGTTTCTCTGAAAGAGTTTTCCAATTTGTAACTTTCTGTCTGTTCTGTTAAGAACAAATGTGCAAACAATCTAATAGAAAGTGATGATTTGTTTGGTATATTTATTTGGGCGCAATTCTGTAAAGACATGACTGAGAAAAAAAGGTAAAGCAAGTGATAAAAAGCCTTCTCAGAAAATATTAATAAATATTTCTGAGTTTTCCCTTGGTTTCTATTATAAATCTTTCAAGACATCTTCAGCCCTGCCGTGAACGAAACGATTTTGATCCTTGACATTTTGTCGACATTCATTGCATCAGATGGTTACATATTCATATGTTAAAACTTGTCTTTAAAAAGAGACAACCTTGCAAAGTTTGGATCTGAAGTCAGTTATATTACTGTCCTTTTGCCCATCATATTGGTGGATGGGGAATGTAATTGCAAATGTATGCAAATCTAATCGTTTGATTAAATAACACTTGCAGAACTTCACTCGCCACTGCCAGTGTCAGTTGTATCATAATGAGATTTTCGTCATTTTTAATTACAGTAAAATGAGATGAAGTTTTTACTGTTAATTTCATATTTCTGCCGTTTGATTCCAGGCCTCATTACATACGTACGGAGCTACATCTCATTCTACATTCGTCTAATTAAAGATTTTTAAATACATCTTTATCAGCTCTATCATTAATTGAGGATGAAGAGGAGAGGAGAAACAAATGAAAGTCCTCCATCTGTCCGTCACTCCATTAGCCATCTTTAAATGTATTAAGATACAGAATTCGGAAACTGAAAATTAATTGAAGTATCTAATTTAATTTCCTTCCTCATTTCTCACTTTGATTTAATTCCCAGAGACCACTGCTTCCGTATCCTACAGGCTTCAACCCTCCTCATTCCACTGTTACAGTGACTGCAATCAAACCAGCTCACCTGTGTGTGCCAGAGTGCATGTTTCCTGACCTATCTGAACAGAACAAAATAGATACGACTGGGAAAGTTTATAGGGAAGCTTGCACTGCTGATTTGAGCTTATGTAAGTTATTGCAAACTATCAATTTTGTCACAAGATTTCAGAACTATATAGGGACATTAAAAATAAGCTACTCAAATGTGATTTAGTCAGAGGATGATATTTATTTGACAGATAATAAACTTTTCAGGCACACCAGTGACAGTGATCTGAAAAACTAGGGGTGACAAAGCAATTGTAACACATTGCTTGATAACTCACAGACTACTACAGATTGAACTACTATTTTTTAGTATTAGACACATTTATTTTATGTATTAAATTAAATGCAAAAAGTTACAAATGAAAATAGTTTCAAATTAAGCTACTCATAAAGAAAAAGGCACCGAAATCCTTAATCCATAGACTGGAACTTGCAAGCACAGACAAGGGATGTGATACTAACAGTAAGTTCAGTGCTGTTTAAAGGGATAGTTCACCCAAAAATGAAAATTATCCCATCATTTACTCACCCTCAAGCCATTAATCTTCTATACCTAGGATGACTATCTGTGAGTTTTTGTAAGAAAAATATCCATATTTAAAACTTTATAAACTATAATAACTGGTTATTACATATAACCTGTAATAATCTACGGCCATTACCGGAAGCCAGTTATCATAGTTTATAAAGTTTTAAAGGTGCCCTAGAACCCCTTTTCAAAAGATGTAATATAAGTCTAAGGTGTCCCCTGAATGTGTCTGTGAAGTTTCAGCTCAAAATACCCCATAGATTTTTTAAAAAAAATGTAACTGCCTATTTTGAGCCATTATTACATATGCACCGATTAAGCATGCGGCCCCTTTAAATCTCCCGCTCCCCGCCCCCGCGAGCTCTCGACAGTCTTAAACAGCAAACACAAAGTTCACACAGCTAATATAACCCTCAAAATGGATCTTTAAAAAGTGTTCATCATGCATACATCAATTCCTGTGAGTATAGTGTTTATTTGGATGTTTGCATTTGATTCTGAATGAGTTTGATAGTGCTCCGTGGCTAAACGGCTAATGCTACACTGTTGGAGAGATTTATAAATAATGAAGTTGTGTTTATGAATTATACAGATTGCAAGTGTTTAAAAATGAAAAGAGCGACGGCTCTTGTCTCCGCGAATATAGTAATAAATGATGGTAACTTTAACCACATTTAACAGTACATTAGCAACATGTTAACGAAACACTTAGAAAGACAATTTACAAATATCACTAAAAATATCATGTTATCATGGATTATGTCAGTTATTATTGCTCCATCTGCCATTTTTCGCTATTGTCCTTGCTTGCTTACTTAATCTGATGATTCAGCTGTGTACATCCAGACGTTAATACTGCCTGCCCTTGTCTAATGCCTTGAACATGGACTGGCATATGCAAATATTGGGGGCGTACACCCCGACTGTTACGTAACATGTTGAGATTCGCCTGTTTTCCAGAGGTCTTTTAAACAAAATGAGATTTATATAAGAAGGAGGAAACAATGGAGTTTGAGACACACTGTATGGCATTTCCATGTATTGAACTCTTGTTATTTAACTACTAAATTTAATTTTTCATTCGATTGCACCTTTAAATGTGGATATTTTTCTTACAAAAACCCATTGCTTCACTTCAGACGGCCTTTATTAACCCCCTGAAGCCGTATGGATTACTTCTATGATGAATGGACAAACTTTTTTGAGCTTAAAAATCTTGAGCACCATTTACTACCATTATAAAGCTTGGAAGAGCCAGGATATTTTTTAAATATATCTCCGATTGTGTTCATCTGAAAGAACATTGTCATATACACCTATAGGATGGCTTGAGGGTAAGTAAATCATGGGATAATTTTCATTTCTGGGTGAACTATCCCTTTAATTGTTATATTGGCACTCTTGGAACCAATCGGATTTAATGACTGGAACATCAGAACAATAAATCTGAACAAAATGTCCAAGTATCATCAAGTTATGTTTACCACAGACCTTATTTTACTCATAAATTGAAAAACCCCATTATAAATCCTGTGGGAACCAGTGGCGAATTAGTCTTCAGAGTTTTGATGTCATCCCTGCACCACTCTGTTGTTGTTGTGAACAAAAAGTCTGTATGGTATTACATTTATACATAGTAATATAAATTAATATTTGCTTTTAAATATAATATTAAATATTAATATTACACATAAATATTATATTTGTATTATAAAACATAAATAATTCTCCTAAAATAAACTGAACAACTAATTCAATCTTTCAGTTCAGTCACACAATTTTCAATTCTTGATAGACCTGTAACAGTGTAAGGCCTGAAACAGTTTACGCAAGTCTAAATGAATGCAGGCTATGCAAGCCCAAGTTCTGAAATGTGTCAGACCACAATTCTTAAAGGGTTAGCTCATCCAAAAATGAAAAATTCAGTCATTAATTACTCACCCTCATGTCGTTCCACACCGTAAAACCTTCGTTCATCTTCAGAACGCAAAGTAAGATATTTTTGATGAAATCCGATGGCTCAGCGAGGCCTACATTGACAGCCATTGACATCAGAGCGTGTATCAAACATGAACTATTGAAATTTCGAAGCGTTTCAAAATACTTGTGATGTGACGAATCCTCGTTTACTGAAATCACGTGACTTTGGCAGTTTGATACACGCTCCGAACCACTGATTCGAAACAAACGATTAGTAAAGCTTCGAAGCTTCATGAAGCAGTGTTTTGAAATTGCCCATCACTAGATATTGTTGAATAAAGTCGTTATTTTGTTTTTTTGGCGCACAAAAAGTATTCTCATCGCTTCATAACATTAAGGTTGAACCACTGTAGTCACGTGAACTGTTGTAAATATGTCTTTAGTAGCTTTCTGGGCAACTGAAATTGGTAATCAACTTGCTGGCAATGGAGGCCTCACTGAGCCAACGGATTTTATCAAAAATATCTTAATTTGTGTTCTGAAGATGAACGAAGTTCTTATGTGTGTGGAACGACATCCATCCATCCATCCATCCATCCATCCATCCATCCATCCATCCATCCATCCATCTATCCATCCATCCATCCATCCATATAGGCATAGACATTTGAATTTAACTCTATCACTCCTTTGATGTTTTGGTGCAGTAGAAATGTAGGAGGAAAAAATCAAATAAGTGCATAAATTCCTTATTTAACTGAAAATATTTGCTGTTGTTGAAAGTTTATCAATTCGAAGAAGTGTGTGCGCATTCAAAAAACTGAACAGGTGCTTGGACAAAAAAAAAAAAAAAAAAAAATCACATTGCTTTATCTCTTTTCATGAATCTTAAATATTTTGCAATGTTTTGACCAAATAAACCTTTGAAGGTTTGGTCAAAACATTGCATTATATTAAAGTTTCATAGGAGCAGATAAAGCAGTGTGCCTGTTTTGTCATTTCTTTGTTGTTGGAAGCCTCTCATAAGTAAAATGATTACATTTTATTGAGCATATTCTCAGTAAGTGTCAATATTCAAGTTTGCCTGTGACTGTTTGTGAAGAAATTTACTGTGCTGTCTTTCTACTGTGATGGAAAGAAAACAAATTTAAAACCTTCAAATTTCCCATTTAAAAGGTTCAAATTGCATTGTTATAAAGAAATACAACTCTGTTGTATCCCACAAAACCATCGGCCTACCTGGTGGGATAAATAGTCTAATTCCTCGAGCAGGTTTCACTAAATCCCGACATCCGTCTCAATCCAGGAAAGTCTGATCTGCCAGACGCTTCTCAGCTGGCATCCCTTTAGTTGTCTTGTCCCCTTCTTTGCCAGGTGAATATCTTCTGAGGAGCTTTGGGTGAAAAATAACAGCCGCGGATTGGACTCACCGCAAGTGGCAGTGTTTCAAACTCTAAATCCAGATTAGCGGGCTCGGTATGATCATTACCCAGCTACATACACAGAGAGGGATTACCACAGCATAGCTTTTTCGAGGCAAATATCAGTGTCTTCGTGACAGCAAGGCTGACTAATGTGTGATTAACTCATTCATAGATTCAGAGAGAGCAGAGAGAAGCAAGAGGGAGCCATTTCTCAAATCATCCGCAGGGTTTTGGTGGGATTCACAACACGTCTTGGAACATTATAAGAGCAGTGACTCATTGATGTTTAGCTCAATATTGTGCATGTGAGAGAGCAGAGTCTTTTTGCATGTTTCAAGAGTAAAAACTGACTCAAAGTTTAGGTCTGCCCCTCCAACTAACCTTTGAGAGTCGCATAAATCACTGATATCATATTGACTTTCCTGTCTACTTTAAATCATAAAGCTGTCTGCTGCAAATCGCACAGTTTTTACTTCCTTTTTGGCCTAAGCTGTTCAGAGTCAGTACGTCTATCTTGGGTTATTTAGCCATGTGTATAGTGTAAATGCAGATATCAGATATTAGTCGCTTTTAATAGTTAAAAAAAATCTAATATAGTCAACAAATCGAAATTGGGCATTAAGAAGGTATATTAGGAAGAATGTATAAAGTGGACCATCAAAATAAAGTATTAGCAAATAATTTGAATGCAGTTTCACTGTGAGAATTTATTGTATTTATTTCATATTTCCCTCCAATATCAGTACACCCCTGGGTCTTTAAATGTGTCTTACTTTTCGTAGACTTAAAGACACCATAGTGCAATGGGACGGTCCTAAAGAGCGGCACTCCGTATGGCTGCTCATTTTGAAACACAGCACAGCAGTGTGGGATCACAAGATCATTAAACCTCTATTTAGAGTGTCAACATAATGGCTTCTGTCCTGTTCAGGGGAAAAGAAAACAGAGATATAACAAGAGGAATGGGAGCTATGTACATGAAAGAGCCACAATGCAGCACGGAGAACAGAGACCGCATTCCCATCGGCTCCCGAATCTGATATGCCTTACCTCTTTTCACACTTAGGAGTGTGTGCAGGGAGCAGCCATTATGCTTTCATCTCTTTCTTAATGAGAAAAGAGGTTGATAACAGTGAGATCTCTCTGAAGACTTCTGGTAATATACCTACAATGAACATGCTCAGTGTGATATAACCACACACCTAATGGACTTGCGTTAGCATCGCAGTCTATATTTGTTCATGCACTGTAATTCTATGATTGCAAATGTAAATAATTTTTATCACATATGCTTAACCCATGGGCTCATCCACACCCTGCAGTTAGATGTCTGACTGACTTAATGGCAACAAACTGTGAAAATGAAATGAAAGCAAACCCAAAAAAAAGAAATGAGAAGAATGGAGATTTTAGCCTGAGGCAAAGCTAAGCGGTAGAGAGAAGCTTGTTTGTCTGAAGTCTTTCATAACCAAGATTAAAGGGTTAGTTCAACCAAAAATGAGAATTCTGTCATTTATTACTTACCCTCATGCCGTTCCACACTCGTAAGACCTTCGTTAATCTTCAGAACACAAATTAAGATTTTTTTGTTGAAATCCGATGGCTCCGTGAGGCCTCCATAGGGAGCAATGGACACTTCCTCTCTCAAGATCCATAAAGGTACTAAAAACATATTTAAATCGGTTCATGTGAGTACAGTGGTTCAATATTAATATTATAAAGCGACAAGAATATTTATGGAGCGCCAAAAAAACAAAATAACGACTTATTTAGTGATGGCCGGTTTCAAAACACTGCTTCAGGAAGCATCGGATCATAAATGAATCAGTGTATCAGATCGCGTGTCAAACTGCCAACGGCTGAAATCACGTGACTTTGGTGCTCCGAACAGGAGATCGACACACTGATTCATCTGTGCTCCGATGCTTCCTGAAGCAGTGTTTTGAAATCGGCCATCACTAAATAAGTCGTTATTTTGTTTTTTTGGCACTCCAAAAATATTCTCGTCGCTTTATAATATTAATATTGAACCACTGTACTCACATGAACCAATTTAAATATGTTTTTAGTACCTTTATGGGTCTTGAGAGAGGAAGCGTCCATTGCTCCCTATGGAGACCTCATGGAGCCATCGAATTTCAACTAAAATATCTTAATTTGTGTTTTGAGAATTAACGAAGGTCTTACGGGTGTGGAACGGCATGAGGGTAAGTAATAAATGACAGAATTTAGAATTTGGGTGAACTAACCCTTTAACCTCTTGAAAACTGTAGAATATCATGGCCAACATGCTCTCATGAGAACAATTGTTTCTAATCATAATTGGGTCAAATTTAGCATTTAAGAATTGGCTTCCTTCATACGTATGAATTTGAATTGACTATGAGAATTTACTGAAATGCATTTTAAAAATGTTAATGCATTCACTCAAGACTTCACCGCTAATCTCCTTATGGTGCATTCCATAAAACTCAAAACAAATCAAAACTTTCATGTCATGCAACCATATACAGTACTTCAGCAGTCAGTGAAAGTCTTGAGTGTAGTTCCAAGCAACATAGCGGCTGTGACTGTGATAGGTCAGTACAGACAGAATTATAGCACAAAAATAAAAAAATATAATAAATATAGCTGCAAGCAGCAATTCGGGGCCAAGCCCCAGAAGGGGCAGTAGTGCAATACGGAGCAGGAAGAGCAAAAACAGCAGAAATTGAATGTACATGCAAAACAGCTGGTTCAGAAGGACAGGTGGAAATGAAATGAAAATCAATAGAAGTTCAGAGAATGAACAGGGAATGAACTAAAAACACTTGTATCTCATTCAAGAGGAATAAAGATTAGTACAATGCTTATTTGGATAAAAAAGGTATCAAAATGACTCATTACACACAATTGTATAAAGGAACCCCACATGGGATTCAAACCCACGACCTCCGAGTCCAGTGTCCATTTCTCATCTCATTGCACCACTGTGCAGGTGAATGTTGGCACACCTGCCGAAGTTCATTAGTTCATGTGAAAATGAACTCAAAATGAAGAATTTTTATAAAACTGCACTGAATGTTATATTTAATAACTACTTTAGATCATTCTGCAGCTCATCATGCTGTAGCGCAATACAGAGCAGGAAGAGGAAAAACAGCAGAAAATGAACAAACATGAAACAGCTGGTTCAGAATTACGGGCGAAAATGAACTCAGAATGTACATAAGCTTAGATGAAAATGAACACAGCATGAAACAAAAAGCATTTATTTCTAATCCAAGAGGCAGTAAAGGAATCAAAACACACTATTTCATAAAACCACTCCACCTGGGATTCGAACCCACTATCTTGGGGTGCAGAGCTCATAAGGTAACTGGCTTTACACATTGAGCTACTTGAAGATGCACATTCAACAATCTGTGGAAGAGAACTTTTAGTGTAAGAAAGAATTTACAAAAAAGCATTACTTAGCATGCTAACCATATTAGCATGCTAAGCTAACTTAATGCTAATGAAGCTCATGGTTAACTTGATAGCTGAAGAGCCACATTAAAGAGAATGACAACTGGTTAGCATGCTAAGCAATTAGCATGCTAAGCTAACTAGCATAAGACAACAAACACAAGCAAGGTCACATTCAGAGATGAATATCTTGGGAATGGTAGCGAATATCAAAAATCCGTTCAGTCATTTCTGTGCGGCTCGGTCCAAAGATCACCTGAGCTGATTTTGGACAAAATTGGACAAAAATTGTAGGAGGAGTAGTGAAAAAATGGAATACTGTACTTTTCAAAATGGCCACTACTGTACTGGGTGGAGTCTTAATGTAAGATATTGAATGTGATCAGTATGAAGAGAGGAATCAGTTGTATTGACATCCAACAAAGGGTTTAAAAGTTATAACCTTTACAAAAGTGAATATTTGAACTGGTGGTGGCGCTATAGACTTAGTCCTAGATACTCCAAAGTTGGTCAAATTACTTTTAATTACTATCACTACAAGCATGCCAAATTTGATAATTTTCCTTCTTATGGTTCATTGATTACCATACAGGGGGAAGAAGAATAACTACGAATTTGGACATAAAGGAATTGCATGTGATAGCTTCAGATTAGACCAGTTTTAGGCAGAATGCCTAGAACAGACACAAGTTCTGCATCTTTTCCTGCCACAGTACCTCATGCGGTCTGGGCATGTGTCACACTGAGTTTCGAACCCACGATGCAGAGCATTCGGAATCCGTGGCGTAACACATTGAGCTAATCAGCCATGCAAGTTCATCAGTATGCTAAGCAGAGGTTTCAGTGTGAGAAAGAGTTCACAAAAAAAAAAGCTTCATAGCATGTTAACCATATTAGTATGCAAAGTTATTTAATGCCAACTAAGTTTTGGTTAACCTGTTGACTGAAGACCACATTAGAAAGAATAGCAATAGTTTAGCATGCTAAGCAATTACTGTGCTAAGCTAACTAGTATAAGACAACAAACACAAGCAAGGTCACATTCAGAGATGAATATCTCGGGAATGGTAGCGAATATCAAACATCCGTTCAGTCATTTCTGTGCGGCTCGGTCCAAAGATCATCTGAGCTGATTTTGGACAAAATTGACCAAAATTTGTGGGAAGAGTAGCGAAAAAACTGTTTTTGATTTAATTCAATATGGCAGACAGGTACATTTAAGGAAAATGACAAATGACACATTGTCGGAATCGGCATAAACCAGGGAATAAAATGACATAAAGCAGACAAATTTTGGATAATGTTTTCAAAAGTTATAAGCAATTTTGCAATAATCATTACATCTGTGGAACAGTAGGTGGCGCTGTGCTGAAACTTCTCAGGTACCTTCACGACCTTCTAAAGGTCATACATACCAATTTTTGTGAAGATATGTCAAATTGTTTAAAAGATATCGCAATTTATGACAAAATTCAAAATGGCGGACACGTGATTCATCCAATATTGACAGAGTCGGATTCGGCATGATCCAAGGAATCCATAGACACCAAGATCTTGATTTTCTGACAAACTGTTCAAAAGTTATTGGCCAAAATAGGCCATTTTTCATATCTCATGACCTGTAGGTGGCGCTGTTCCCAAGTTTGGCATAGACCCTCAGACCATGGTTCTGATGAAGGGTACCAATTTTTGTTTCGATTGCTCAAAGTTTGGCCGAGATACAGCCTCTATACTAATCTTGGGTCGACCTCGTTAACTTCGTGACATCATAACCTTTGAACAAAGATGAATAAAAAAAATCTGTTCAGTCATTTCTGTGCGGCTCAGTCCAAAGATAATCTGATCAAAGATTGGACTAAATTGGACAAATTTTGAAGGAGGAGAAGCGAAAAAAAAACAAATACTGTACTTTTCAAAATGGCCGCTACTGTAATGGGTGGAGACTTAATGTAAGAAGTTGAATAGCATCAGCATGAAGAGACGAATCAGATGAACTAAATTTAATTTTTCTATGACAAACAGTTCAAATGTTAAAACCGTTAGAATGTTGAAATTTTGAACTGGTGGTGGCGCTATAGAGTTGGTTCTAGAGACTCCAAATTTGGTCCAATCACTATTCATGAGCATCTCTACAACTGTGCCAAATTTCATCATTTTCTCATGTTCCGTTGATAGGGCTGCCATAGACTCCCATTCGGGAGGAAGAATAATAATAATAAAAGGGAAAACGTACAATTACAATAGGGGCTTGGCCCCTAAAAATGATTAAAAAAAAATGTAACTACACATTTAACAATATATAAGACACAGAACACACTTACTGACATAAACATACATGGCGTAATGGTGGGAACTTGATCTCACCTCATACTTTAAACATCAGACTTGTGAAGTTTGTGATTCCCAAGATGGCAATGACTTGGCAGTTTGTGCGCTGGTTTATAATTATTTATGAATATAAAATATCTACTCATCTGTTAATCAGAGAAAGACTGGCAATAGAAATATAAACTCTTTCTGAAAAGTCATTAAGATTATGATATGTTGAGTTTAAATAATTTTTTGTGTGTTCTGTGTTCACTTCCTGTGGTTTGTTCCTGTTTGCCTTTGCTTCTATAGTTACCCTGTTTGTTTCCATTGTTTTTGATTACCCGCATGTCATGTAGCGTGTTGTCGAGCAGCCAGGGAAGTAGAAGCACACAAGTTTTTACTAACGCCAGCCGTGATTTATTTTATATGCCTTTCACCAGCAGGTGCAGCCAACCAAAATACACCAAAAAAAATAAATAAATAAATAAACAAATAAATTCAACACAAATACAAAAGAAAATGCTGGGAGCAGCAAAACCGGACACTAACAATTTTTTTGTAATACAAAAATGACCGTCTCACATCAGACAAACATGTTCCCGTACTCGCATCGTTCACCGTCTTCCCAAACTTACACAGAGCATGGATTAACTAGACCAGTTTCCCGCCACGCTAATGGGTCAAACCATCGTTACGGGGAAAGATTTCACTCCAGATTCATTAAATAACAAATACATAAGCAATTTCTTACATTTCAATAATAATACCAACCAGCAAACACATACAAATACAAAAGAAAAATCTAATACATCAATCATAGTATTAAAGGTACAATATGTAAATTTTTTAGGTAAAATATCCAAAAATCACTAGGCTAGTGTTATATATTTTGTCCAGCTGATTACAAACAATATCTCTAATGTTTTCAACTACTTGTAAATCATGAGAAAATTCCCATTCTAAACAGTGACACGGGGCAGTGCAGTCGCCTGTCAGTGACGTCAGTTACCGCCTTTGTTACCGCCTTTACTGACGTAGAAACCACATGACAACAGTGCCGTGGACAAATGTGGAAGTAGTGTCTAGCGTCCAGCAAACCACTAGCCTGCTTCAAGCAGTTCCTTATTTACTTCTTGCACGTTTTATGGTGGATTGTGTTACTTATTTATGGAACATAATTACTGTTTACCATCTGCCGCTGGTTCTGTCGAAAAGGACAGCTCCCGTAAACTCATGACCGGAAAAGCGGAAGCGGCACCAGCGACTGTGTCATAATAAAAGTCCCGCTGCTCGTGAGACGTGTGTTGATCAATCGCTCCAGCTCCTCGTTCAGCTCCCGCAACACTCGGTCCTGCTCTGCTTCATACTACAGTAACGTTAATAATCGCATCCACGAACATGAGTTCTTCCAGACTCCAATCCCTATTCTTTTGCACCGTCCGTTGAAATGGAGACCACATGTCCCAAGTTTCCGCTCTAAAACTTGGCGTCATCAAACTACGTATTTGTTTTGAATAGGCTTCTAGCGACCTCTAGCGGAAAAAAAATATCACAAATTGTACCTTTAACACATCTCTCCCCACTTTAGAAAATTGTATAACCACTCAAGAGTAATTGGAGAAATTCCCTTCCCAAACACAAGACCAGCCAGGAAATTAGAAATGCAAGACTATGACATGTAAATACAATAAACATATGCAAACCCATGTCAAAACATAACTAAATAAATAAATAATAATACAGTGAACTAATGTTCACGTGATGATGACCTATGCATTCATCATCACACCACACCTGTTCCTTGTTAAGCCCTGGGTATACTTCGTTTTTTTACGTGCACGCCAGTCGAATGCACAGCCTTGCAAAATGTACTTTACTTGACTCGTACGCATACACAGGCATTCAACACATGCACAGTTTTGAGCAATCTCTCACCATGAGTTACAACCCATGCAAATATTTTTGTATTCTTTCATGCTAGAGTTGTGCAAATTTCTAACCTCTTTGCACAATCTGTCATCTATATAGGCCTCCATTGTTGCTGTAGCTTGCATGCGTTCCAGTCTGTTTTCTTTGACTACCTTGTGAATCTGGCAGTGCACGTATAGTACACGCAAACTCTTCTGATGACGAAATTCACGCCACACACACTGTACGATGATCCTTGCAAATGCGTAAAAAGTGAAGTATACATTGGGATTTAGCCTCTTGTTATCCAGTGTATATTACCCCTTTCTTTTAACTTTCTTTTGTCTGTTGTTGTCTTTATATATATGTTTATAAAGCAGTTGCGTTTCTATTCCCTAGGTGGATTATTGTCTCCTTCCTTCCCTGTTTGGATTATTATTGTCATCATTTCTGTTTGGATTAGCTTTGTGTGTTTGTCTATTAAACTTCTGCGAAAAGATCTTCTCTTCCTGCATCGTCTGTAACAGAATCAAATTGGCTATGAACCACAGCATGTCGAAATGGAATTGCAATTAAATCACAAAAAATAAAATATAAATGATAAACATAAATAATTGAATCACAAATAAGCGTACTTAAATAATTAATGTGGCAATATCCACTGTTCTTACACTTCAGAAGTCTCTAGAAAGATTTCACAATCAATTTCTTCTCCGCCCTCTCCTGACTGACCTCGGCGATGCTCTCTGAATGCACAAATGAAATCGTCACATGCATAAAGAGCGTATTTATTAGATTTGTCATACCCGTGTCAAATGTCATATCCAATCTGCAGAAAATGAGTTTCCTGATTGCCGTGATGTCTGCTTTGTACAGGAGAAAAAGGAAACGATTATGGAGAAGGACTCTCGTGCCATGGTCGTGTCATGGCTGAGGTGAATGGGCTCAATAGCTCTCTCTGTGAAGGCTATTAATCTCTCAGTACAGAAGTCATGCCACTCAGTGCTCATGACACAATGTTTGATGTAAAAACACAAAAGCCTGTCATTGACCTCCAAGGAGACACATATCAAAAAATAACTCGTCACCAAGGATGGCATGAGCGTCTGATATTACACGTCACAAGGAAGAGCAATGAAACATGAAGAATCAAAAGGCCTAATCAAATATACATGTTTCAAGGATTTTAAACTACTGATTCACTGTCACATCATAACTTCTGGAACTAAAACAGCCCTAGATGTCAGTTTGTGGCTGTCAAGTCAAGTCACCTTTATTCTCTATAGCGCTTTATTCAATACAGATTGATAGCAGCTTCACGGTGATGCAAATGCAATGATGCAAACTTCATCAAATATTAAGACAAATTCAAATTCTGCAGCTCTGCAGAAGACTTGAAGTTGATTCAGTTCAGTTCAATAACTGTAAAGTTCATCAAATATGAAATGAGTTCAATTCAGCTATAAGCAGCAATACAGAGTGCAATAGTGTCATTATTCACATCGAGTCAGTTCAGTGTTGATTTAAAGGGGACCTATAATGCCCTTTTTACAAGATGTAATATAAGTCAATAGTGTCCCCAAAATGTGTCTGTGAAATTTCAGCTCAAAATACCCCAAAGATCATTTATTATAGCTTGCCCTTATTTGGGTGTGAGAAAAAACATGGCATTTTTGTGTGTCCCTTTAAATGCAAATGAGCTGCTGCTCCCATACCCCTTTCCAGAAGAGGGGCGGAGCTTTAAGAGCTCACGCTTCGGTTGCTCAAAAACAAAAAAGCAGGAGAATCTCACGCAGCCAAAATTAGGATTGTCAGTAACGGTGTTCAGCCTTACATTGTTCAAACCAGATTCGGACACTGATGGAAAGACTCAGAAAGAAGTTACAACTTTTAGAATGCAACTCGTTTCTCAATAGTTAGTGGATACATTTATGTAGTTGCTGTGGAGTTGATTCAACTCATCAACTAGCATGTGTCGTCATGTTAATCTTTTGTGCAAATCCAGTGTTGAATTGACCCTTGTTTGTGAAGCAATCCAGTGTAAAATGTCACTCTACTACTACAACTCTATCTCTTCTCTAAAGCAGCCCAACATGGCCTCACCCCCTTTGTTGCATGGTCCCGGATGCAGGGTTTATGTAAATTTGGGGGTTTGTGATGTCACCAACCCGAGAAGAAGCTTGTTGTAGTCCTTAAAAAGCGATTTCTGTAAAAGAAAATATCTCCTTTGCATTAAACTTTGAGTATTGTAACTTTACAGATGTTGTTTATGCTCTGACTGCAACATTACACACTAACTGAAGTTAAAAAAGTGAAATCATAATCAAAGACCCCATTAATTCAATTGCAAAATTTGCCAATTATAAAACAACAAAGCTGAATCAGCTGTATTTAAGAATAGTGTGCTGTCTTAAAAGAATAGTATACACAAAAATGAAAATTCTGTCATCATTCGCTCTTCATATCATGCCATCCTGAATGCAGTTTTTCACCATGCTTGTTTTAATGAATGAGAATCGGATTGCCTGCTCTTTAAAAGATTCATGCAAAGCTGCCTTGGAATTTGGTCAAAACGGGGAAAAGGCATCATAATAATTTTGGAACTGCTCTATAGTTTCATCCACCTTTCCTTTCCCGCTTTGCCTTCACACTCATTAATCAGTAACTGCATTAGTCATGAAAGAAAATGGCCTTGCCCAATTGCACATTTTTGATTGGGGAATGCACATGCTGCAGATAATTCTAGTTTAATTGTTGTGGAGAAATTGCGTTTGTGAAACAGATGATTGCGTGACTGTGTGGAACTGACGCCTGCTTTATCTATGCAGTTTGGCTGAGTTTCTCTCTTTCTCACACACATACTTTCATAAAGTTACTGTCCTCTAAATGTAGATCAATGGTCCGATATCTGCTGCCAAGTAGAAAATTTCACTCTTAATTGCAACATCTGTTTCCATTTATACCTAATTTGTACTTCACGTTTTGCCTTTTCCCAATCCACAGAAATGTTCATCTCTGCCAGACATTTTCTGCTGATTTGATGAATTATAGCTTGGCTATATTGTGAACGTTTTCTACAGTAACTAATATTTCAAAACTCTAAACAACTAACTGAAATGGGGAAATGGCATTGCGCCATAAACGGATAGATCTGAACCTGCCTTTGCCAAATGAGCACTACAACTCAATGTATCTGGACTATAGTGGAGGATGAATAGAGAAAATGTATCCATAAAAAGAACATAAATAGTTATTGGTGTATAGACAGCATCTTATGAATACATAGCTTTACAATCTGAATAGTATAAATAAATAAATATAATATAAATAAAAAGAATCCTTAAAAAAAAAAGCATATCATGATTTCAGTGAAAAAATTGCAATGTTTCACAATACAGTTCAGACCTGATATGATTTTAAAGGCCATGAGGAAGTTGTGTTTTGCTGAACTGCCCTTGCCAGTCTTACCTTGAGACACTTTCAGAAGAAGTAGAAACTGAGAGGATGAGAAGAGTGGCTCTTCATCTTCAGCGCTTCAGTCAATCCAGACAGAGTTGAAGAGATCATAGAAAGCAATTCCCATATAGTCCGGGAGGACAAGACTCTGGAAAGAACTGTTACTTGAGCTAGTGATCCTACAGATGGCCCTCTGTAGATAATGTTGGAGGACTGGCTGGCTCAGGATCCTGCAAAAAGAGAGGCTAGTAAGAACAGAGGAAAGGCTGGCTGTATCAAAATATTAGTGCTGGGTAAAAATATTAATGTTCAGATTACTCACGACCTTCTTTTGAATGGTCTTGATATTGATTCTTAAAATCCCAAGATGTCAGTGTCCTTGCGATGATTTTCAGTAGCGGTTGCTGAAACAACTTCACAGCAAAAGAAGTTATATTTTACCTACACTCCTGGGCAAAAAAGCTAAGCTTTTAATATACAATTAAACCACAAATTATTGGTCAGGAAATTAGCAACACTAAAGCAAATGCACTACTTAAAAGTCTACAAAACATCAAAGACAGAATGAAGTTCGGGCAGAATATGGGAAGTTATGTGTGGAGTGATGAATCACAACGGACCATGAGTTGCATTTTGATTCGCCACAGCGGTGTCTTCAAAAAGCTGGTGAGAAATACAATAAAAAATGCATCTCTACCACAGCGAAGCATGGAGGAAGAGGTGTCAGGGAGTCTTTTTTAGCTGTGAAAAGTAATTTAATGCTTTGAAATACAGGAGAATATTGCAAAATTGATTGCTTCCCACAAATGAAAAGTTGTCACCTAAAGAGGAATGATCAGATTTTATTTTTCAAAAAGACAATGCTCCTGCCCAAACTGCAAAGATGACCTAAAAGTGGATTGAGAATAAGTCCATCAGACTCATGGTTTGGCCTTGGTCGGAGTCCAGATTTGAGCCCTATAGTGAATATTTGGTCTCACATTAATCTCAGATGAACTGGGAGACATTTTTCAACTACTCGTGAACTGTTTGAAGACATTAACATCGAGTGGAACAACACTGACTCTTCTTCTTGTAAAAAAATGTCTTCAATTTGGGGAAGGCTATGCCATGGCAAGTTATTTTACAGTATTTGTGCTATTCGTCCTAACCAGAGATTAAAATATTTAATATTTTACTCACCCCCTTGTCATCCAAGATGTTTATGTCTTTCTTTCTTCAGTCGTAAAGAAATTACGTTTCTCCGTATAGTGGGCATCAGCAGGGTACAATGGGGTACATACAATAAGGGTCTTATCTAGCAAAACGATCGGTCATTTTCTAAAAAAAAATACGTAATCACGTTGGAAAGGTCGTAACGTAGGCGGAAGTACCGTGGTAAGGCAAAAAACTCCATCTCTGGACTTCCGGTTCCAATGCCGTGAGGTCTATGGGTTTTTTGAATGGGTTTTTGCTAAATCCCCTGAAATAGGGTCTGTGGTTAACAAAGCCTCTAAATACTTTTACGTTTTGATCTATGACATAAAACACACCAGTTATAACCCACTTGGGATTTTTTAAACTTTTACTGTGTCTTAAAATCAGCGGTTGCTAACAAATTGCTAAAAGGGACTACTTCCTTTGGCGACACATAAAGCAAATCTGCCTGTGAATATTTTATATAACTACAATATAGGTAGGTGTAAATCCGCGTAATCACTTATATCAATGTTATATCGTCATATTGTCCAGCCCTAAAACATATATAGTTTTATAGTATATTTTTTTTCAGTGTTGTTTATTGAAAAACACCCAATTATGCAGAATATAAGATGGAAAATATTTAATTGATGAGTTGTCAACATAATATATAACAATACAATATATACGGTATGATTTTACCTCAAAATCTAAAAATTTGACACAAAATGATGACTGCAAATCCATGTATGAGTCGAGCTGTTTCTGTGAATTGCAGTGATCCATTTGCTTTTTTCCCTGTTGCTTTAAATGGGTTTGCGTCAAAGCTATTTGTACAGTCAATCACAAAGCTCTTTCCCGTTTTGGATGTGTTTTGAATTTTTTTCGTGACATTCACGCTGAAAACCAATGCTGCCGCTCAAGGGGCTCGCACACCGGACGTGAAGCTGCGACAGGCGCCGCGACAGGCGCCGAATGTCTTTCGAATTCGAACGCATTGTTTTATATATTTTTTTCTGAGTCTAGCTGGGCGCCGCGGACAGGCGCCGAATGTCGCCGCCTGTGCAAGACGAGCATTTGTTGTTAAAAAGTATGTGTATATATATATATATATATATATATATATATATATATATATATATACACTGTATATATATATATATATATATATTTTTTTTTTTTTGACTTATTTTGCTACACAAGACCCTTATTCCTCATTTGGGATCATGTAGAGCGCTTTGAAGCTACACTGAAACTTATGAACTGACTCTTTTTATTGAATCAGATACATACCATTTAAATCAGTTTTAATTCACTGAATGGACTCACTCAATCCATCAGAATAATTAAACACATTTTACACAGTATGTGCAATCAGTTGAGATAATTTATTTCATATTTTGGAAAGGAAGATAAAAAGAAGAAAATGAAACTGAGTGAAAGTGATTTTCAGGAATGTTTATAGCATGTTTAAGCTTTTATACCCGAAACTGATGCAGTACTTGCTCACTTGCAACTTTAGATATTACAGCAAGATGTGGCCTTTACTGCTCCAAATGTAAGGTCAGATTATGGAAGAAATGTAAGCAGAATCATAAATAATATTACAGTGGCATTGTCTAAATCAAAGAGCTCCAGGGAAATCTATATGTCTCACTATCTGCTGACCTTAAAGTTCAGCATTTTTTCGTTTCTAAAATGTGCTTGCCATTTTTTAGCTGCCTGTTTACCAGACTCATGGCATTCCTGTTAGTAACTGCTGTTGTCTGCACAATTTCAGAGCTCTCTCCCTCTGTACTTATTTCATATTCCGAGCGTCAGAGTAATACAAAAATTGCTTTAAATTTAAAGCCTGGGGCCAATTTATACTCAAAAAAGGGTGCGTCTCTTGACCGAGACTTATTACTTGTCTATTTGAGAAGTGGTCTGTCTGTGTGATTTCTCTTTTTTCATGGGATAAGATGGCAGTTTCAATAAGGCGCTCAGCTCCCACACGGCCCTGTGGGAACTAGCAGGGGAGAAAGGAATGGATTTCACAAGGGAGGGCCGCGCTTGGGGCCGATGAAACGCAGGCAGCACATTTGCAGAGGTGAGATAAAGGCTTCTTATTCTGGTTTTCTTGCTTTATTCAGTAAGGATGCCGAGTAGTACTCGTGAGCTGGGAGTTTGTTGGTTTGTGCCAGCCAAAACCCAGCGATAACATAATGCTTACTCATACTGAGAGATAAACAGGCCCAGTGTTGAGGAAGCTATACTTTGAAACAAGCTAAATTTAAAGGAGATGTGGACTTTTTCTGTTAAAATGCTTTCTACCATTCTTCTCCCATTAGTTTGATTCTATGAAAATGTGAACACTACGGGGCTTTCGAAACAGTGACCTGTTCGAGTGTCAAAAAAACATTGGCTCAACCATGGTGTGAGTTTGGGGCAGGACTATCTGTTCATCTGACCAATGCAATGGCAGACTTACACACTTTATAGCCAAGCTATCCTTTGGAAAGCTATTTTAGAAGGCATTAACAAAATCGGCTAAACTACATTACACAAAATCTTTTTAACCTTCATGTACTGTTGCAAATGATTTTTTATATATTAATAAATTAAGAATAATTTATACATATTTATTATCTAATGTAAAAAATAATTTCAAAAGAAATGATATATATAATATATATATATATATATATATATATATATATATATATATATATATATATATATATATATATATATATATATATATATAATATATATATATATATATAAAAGAGATCTGCACACAAAAAGATGGCCTCTGGGCAATAAATTCTTTTGAGGTTTTTTGGCCTATTTTTTGTGTGTGCATTTCGCTTTTGTGTTTTGATCTTTTAGCTATTTTTGGATCTATGCACTACCTTGTGTCTGGCACTACACTTTTCTAGTCTCTTCATTTTCTTTTTTAAATCTTTTAATAAAGCATTTTTGTTTAATGTACATGTTTTGTTTAGGTCATCAAGTTGATATGTTAGTTCACCCAAAAATTAAAATTCAGTCATTAATTACTCACCTTCATGTCATTCCACACCCATAAGACCTTCGTTCATCTTCAGAACACAAATTAAGATATTTTTGATAAAATCCGATGGCTCAGTGAGGCCTGCATCGCCAGCAAGATCGTTTCATTTTTCAATGCCCAGAAAGCTACTAAAGACAGTTCACGTGACTACAGCGGTTCAACTTTAATGTTATAAAGGGACGAGAATACTTTTTGTGCGCCAAAAAAACAAAATAACGACTTTATTCAACAATATCTATGGGCGATTTCAAAACACTGCTTCATGAAGCGTTGAAGCTTTTTGAATCTTTTGTTTTGAATCAGTGGTTCAGAGAGACAAAATCACGTGGTTTCAGTAAAAGAGGCTTTGTTATGTCATAAGTGTTTCGAAATTTCAATAGTTCATGTCATGACTTTGGCGGTTTGATCACACTCTGAACCACAGATTCGAAACAAAAGATTCGTAAAGCTTATCTTAATTTGTGTTCCGAAGATGAACAAAGTTCTTAAGGGTGTGGAATGACATGAGGGTAAGTAATTAATGACATAATTTTTATTTTTGGATGAACTAACACTTTGATTTGAATTCTTATGCTTAACCTGATGCTTCAATTTGAAATTAGAACAATAAAAATGGTCTTGGTGTCTCTGATACCCCTATTTCAACATGAGGGTTAACATTTATCATATAATATAGTTTATTTTTACAGCCTCAGCATTAAAATGTATTATTCTGCCACAAAACGATGATGTTAATTAGGATGACAACTGATGAAAGTAGAAAAATAGAAACTAGAAAACTAACAATAGTGATAAACAGCAGTATTTGATTTTTTTTTTGTCTACTGAAAATTAGACACCAAAAGTTGCACAAGAACTTCTGTGCAGGGACTCGAATGATTATATTTTTTTAAATGGAGCATTTCAGGACAGTGTGTTTGATCGTTACATCAGCTCACTTGCTGTGTGTGCAATTCAATGTAACAAAAAAGGTACAGAAAATGCAGTTCTTCTGAATCTTTAGGGGTATTTTTTATGTAAAGAACTTTTCTGACTTTGCAAAGATTGATGGTGTTACAAAAAATTAAAGTAAACACCCATAAATCATCCTTAAACTAACACACTAACACATTATAAATCAGAGAAAAAAGAAAAAAAAAATATATTAAACCTGTATATTATACAGGTTTGGAAAGACATAAGGGTACATTTCTGAGTGAACTATGGCTTTATGATTGAAATGTTCAGTTTTAGCACCAGTTTTGCAGTTCTAAATGCAATCCACAAGATTTCAGTGTGCTTTGAGATGATTTTAATTGAATAAAAAATAATTACCGAGAACATACTGTGCATTCGCCATCTGGAATCCGTAGAAACGGTTCAGGAAAATTACTTCTTTTCATTCTTCTGTCCATTTTCAGCCCATAATTAACCTTGAACTTTTCATTTTGCCCTTGGAAAAAGAAATTTCAATGAAACAGAGACCAGAGGCTCGTAAGCCATTAGAAAATAAATGGCACATCTACAGAAGAAGAAAAAAGAAATACAGTTTGCCTCTGTCCATGTATTTGTGAAAGGCTGTCTATTTAATTTCAGGTAAGCAGGGATCTCTGACCCTGATGTGTTTGCATCATTATTTGTATGAGGATTACACAGAAGAAATAGTTATTCAGGAAGACAATTGTGTATGTGTGAGCAACTGTATGGATATTTCACCTGGCAAAAGGATAATCGTATCACATCTCTCTCCTGCTGATGTTTGTGTTGGAGATAGCAAAATGTTGGCATGATAAATACCCTTTACATGTTTATTTTTCTTCCACCATCTCATTAATGATGGTGAAAAGTGAGCGCGCAGGGCATTGCATTCACATTAAAGTGAAAAAGCTGTTTGCCGGTGTAACACAGAATTAGATTCTGAGACTGAGATGACTTTGGGGGAACTGTATCAGAGGAAAAGTGGCAATGACACTTTGAAAGTTAATTATATTAGCTTTTAAAAATGAAAAAGTGTAAGTGGATCTGTGTGAGTTGCCTTTGCTCGGTGGAAGAAAGATGATCAGATATTTCCTCCCTCCCTTTTTTCTTTGAGGTAATGACTTCTTTGGCTGGCCTCATCAGATGATTCTAATTTAATAATGATATACTTTCATTCTGTTATTAAAAAAATGATCAGAAAATTCAGAGATGATTGGAACTTATCAATGAAACTGTCATACAACAACACACACACACACACACACACGGTCCCCAGAGAAGCATAGGCCTAAATTATAGAGAAAGACATTCTTTATGGATCGTTTATTTATATATCAAACCCAGATGGGGCATTTATCTAAAGTCAAGTCATTTACAGCCTTTATGGTGAAATTTAATTATCACTGATGAAGCTCAAAAAGTGAATAACACCCAGGATTGAAACACTGTCATTCACTGAAATGCAAACATCAGCGAAGGAAACCATTAAAAACACAAATCTTATGCATAAGATTACATCAGTAAAGAATGGTGAAAGAGGTTAAATTATTGGATTAACACTGATTTACATGCGTTCCATGTATCATGTATTCATTATGCAGATGATTAAAGAGCACTTCTGGATAAACAAGCTGTTTTATAGAACGAGACAGACAGACGGAATGAGGATGGATGGATAGATAGATCTCTTCACCATAAAGCAACAGCGTAACCAAAATGTATCAGACCATGACTCTAAGCATATTTGCAAATCTTTCTCTGCACCTGTAGAATGAATGAAGAAGGATTCAAGAAGATAAACTCAGACTGGAGTTGCAGAAGGTCATGACGGAGGGCAGATTGCATTTGCATAAAGTGTGCTGACTCAGAATCAATAAGAACAAAACCTGTAAATCTTATCGCCATGCATTGTTTCTGTCCTCCATTATGAGTGGGGAAATCACATCAGGAATAAACATGGCATGAATTTTTAAGAGCCCCTGCCACCTTTATTCCACTTTAAACTATTGCTATCTGTCAGACATGACCTCTGTTTAT